>NW_018128099.1:524644-526725 GCF_001952655.1 Monopterus albus
ATAAACCAGAGTTAAGTTATGTTTTGACAGGGGGGGGAAACACTTATTCACACAGGGCTTTGTAGTTTTGGATTTTGTTTTCCCTTAATAATAAAAACCTTCATTTAAAAACTGCATGATGTGTTTACTTGTGTTATCGTTGACTAATATTTAAATTTGTTTGATGATCTGAAACATTACAGTGTGACAAACATGCAAAAAGATAAGAAATCAGTAAGGGGGCAAATACTTTTTCACACCACTGTATACAAAAACTCCTTCCAATGCTTGATCTGAAGAGCCATTAAATTTTGGTTTACTGTACCTATGGTAGTATTTGTTTTCAGTATCTCTGACACTTTAAGACAATTCTAACACTACTGTCATCAACCTCCTGAACACTGTCTTCAAATTATTGAGGCAAAACTTGGGCTAAATTCGAGCACAGTGCCACTAGCCAGAGACACGACGTCATTTCCTGTCACTTTATTTGTTTATGTGAAGAACAACCCCAAGTAACAGACTAAAATTAGAATTTTCCTGGACTGTATATGATCATTATTAATTCTGAATCACTGGAAGAGTCTATGAGGATTAAGGAAATACCTTCAGAATTTGGGTGAGTGTTATCATATGACTGTCCAAGTGTAGAAAGAGTAGCCATGTATGAATTTTCAGGGTCAGCGGGAGAGTTATCTCTGTACTTGGATGTATATATGAGAGGCACAGACCAGGGCTAGCTCTGTTCATGCAGTGAGCCGTCAGTACCATTAAGCCTCAACTAACAACCTAGTTTTGTAGAATCTCACACTTGGTACCCAACCCACAACCAACAGCTCTGAGCGACATCCTTTTTAAGTGCTCAATCAGTGATTTGGATAAACATGAGCCTGTGGTGTTCAAGGTGCAGTGAAAATAAAAACGATTTCAAAAACAATTGTAATTTCAACTAGTGAGCAAGCTCAAGAGAAATAAATAGAGCAATTGAACTGTAACAGTGACTGAAGCAATATGCTTTTATGTAAGGACCAGATGCGCTCTGGATCTTTTTTCGGACAGGTAGTGGTTTTATGTTTACTTGTTTTTCTTCCAAATATCTGATATCTCCACAGTGATGAGCTTCAGAGCAACATTTACAGACACATAGCACAATCCATCTCTAAACCCAAGCCCATAAAATTGATTTTTCTTCTGCCACACAAAATGTCTTGAAAGCATTTCCTTCCTCTCAATTTTTATTATTTTTTTACTGTCCAGAAATCTGCAGTTACCAGCTGAAATAAACAGTTGTGATAAGGTTTCATCGTCTTATTTATGCACTTGGGACTGAGCCGCCACTGCAATATGGTGAAATGGCTGAAAGCTCACCAGTAGAAAAAAATACAAGTTCTAATACACATCATGTTTCCTCATGAGAATTGTGTGTCCACTGCTAATATCACTTTACTGGCTTTTACTTGTTCATGAAGTCATGAAAGCAGGGAAGATTTTAATCATCTGTCACTTTTATAGATGATGGTTTGGCCAGTTTTCAGTAAAGAGCTTTCAGCATGAAAACCCACATTTTATGCTAACTATCTGAAAACCAATAAAGTTGTAAGAAAGCAAAAAAAAAAAAGTTCACTCTGTATACCTACATTCCTGACATCATTTATATGGGACTGGCTCTCATTGTTCATGTACAAGAGCCAACACATCACTAATACTTTTCATTTCTACTGTATGCTTCCCTTTGGATTAATCAAATCAAATCAAATTTTATTTGTATAGCTCCAAATCACAACAAAAGTCATCTCAGGACACTTTACAAAGTAAGGTCTAGACCTTATTGTTATCACTATTATTACATAGGGAAAACCCAACAAATCCCCCTTGAGCAAGCACTTGGCGACAGTGGGGAGGAAAAACTCCCTTTAACGGAAGAAACCTCCGACAGACCCTGGCTCTTGGTGGGCGGCCTTCTGCCTCGACCGGTTGGGGTGAGTGGATAGAGGAGAGACAAAAGAAGAAAAGCAACAAGACACAACAATCAAACACTGATCAGGTCGATGTGGCTGGTGACTGCTCGTCAGAGACGTAGAGCTCCAGGGCCAGGACAACCT
>NW_018128099.1:528573-541451 GCF_001952655.1 Monopterus albus
TTGGTGACTTTCACCAGTGCGGTTTCTGTACTATGATGGACTCTAAATCCTGACTGAAAATCCTCAAACAAATCATTCTTGTGCAAGTGGTCACATAACTGCTTTGCAACAGCTTTTTCAAGGATTTTGGAAATAAATGGGAGATTGGATATTGGTCTATAATTAGCTAGGACACCTGGGTCAAGAGTAGGCTTTTTGAGTAGAGGTTTAATTACTGCAAGTTTAAAAGCCTGTGGAACATAACCTGTTAATAGAGAGAGGTTAATCAGATCTAGTATGGATGTGTTGATTAGGGGAAAGACATCTTTGAGCAGCCTGGTCGGGATGGGGTCCAGGAGACATGTTGATGATTTAGATGAAGCAATTGTTAAGGTCAACTCAGAGAGATCTATAGGAGAGTAAGTACTGTAAGCCTACTGGTCCTTTAAGAGTGATTTTATTTATTCAGTCACTTGCTCATCTCTACCCATGATTGCACCCCCTGCATGGCAGACCAGAATATACACCAGTTTTTGTGGCTCATGAGCCACCGGTAAGGCAGGAATCAGCACCCTCTGAGTGACCACAGTCCAAAAAAATATCCCAGGCCCTTCTCAAGAAGTAACTGGGGAAGAACCAGAAAAACTAGATTATGGACCTGTCAGAAACATTAAACGTGGGGGGTTTTATCCATAAATTTGTCAATTTAGCCCTGATGCCTCACCAGAAATCATTTATTTTTCCTTTCTTTTCTACTGAGTTTTTTAGTCTTGTACCCATGATAAAACAGTGTGGGCTTCTCTCTGGATTGACTGTTGAGGCCCTGTAATTATAGCTCCATCACCAGCAGATAATGCTCTCAATTTGAAATGTGTCAACTAAAGCAAATACCAGTGAGGAGAGCCTCCAACTGGCCTAATGTGGAGAAAGAAAGATATTATATTTCCTTGATTTGTAGCCTCTCAGTGCAGGCTGAGCTAGTTCATGGGCTGTGTATGTATCTGTATGCGTGCTCATCAGGACGGACGAACTCACTCAACCTCATTATCGTGGATACAGATAGGTTCTTTACTCCTGATGTCTCATTGTAGAAACATCTGGGAGAGAATGAGAGTCTCTAATGAAGCACCATACATCACAGTCTGGGCAATGAGGTGGTGTTTATAACGAGCCAAAGAAATTGAGGGCAGAGATGGTAGATGCAGGAAAAAGTCAGGAAAGAAAGAAGGCAGGAGTAAACATTTTACCTCATGATGACAGTGTTCTAGACTACAATGTCAAGTCTGCTCTCATGGCTAAACTGTCCTGTTGCAAAAGTAAATGCCATCTTTTCATCACAAATCCACTGTCAAACAAAAACAACAGTATCGAACAACTCTGCAAACCCTGGATTGCTTTTTACAATAACTGCATGAAGAGTACAGAATGGTTATGGTTAGGGAAAACTTGTGATTATCACTAATAAAAATTAATTTCTCATATGGGACAAGAAATGTCCTGCACAAAAGCCAGACATGCTACATGACTATCCACTGCCCCAACCTACATGCCATTACCACCGTTTTGATTACATATATGGGACATTTCCATAAACTGAACATAAATGGTGGGGTTCAGAATCATCAGAATTCCCAGGAATGCAGGGTCCTGTAGTCTTTCATCATTGTATTCACAGAAAAAAAATCACATTGAAAACATTCCAATTTATTAGAACCTGGGTCTCATTTTGGCAGTTTTGGCCACTGTTCGTATTGGTAAAATCAGGGAGTTCTATAGCTCTATCACATTGCTAAAAAATAAGATGGGTACATAAACATAAATATTCAGACAATAGAGGATTGAAGGTATGTCGTGTTGAATGTTGGTATAGGGGCACCATTTTGGGAGGGAGGTGCTGTTTTTAAAATTAACTTACAGATGTATGTAGTGTGGACTGGCGACCTGTCCAGGGTGCACCCCGCCTCTCGCCCGAAGCTGGCTGGGATTGGCTCCAGCCCCCCGTGACCCCGTTTGGGACTAAGCAGTTTAGAAAATGGATGGATGGATGTAGTGTATATATCTATGATTGATAATGAGCGTGATGCTCCCAAAATGCACATTTACCCAAACACAGCATGACAACAACTTCACATTTTCTATCATACAGATAAAAAAAATTACCCTGGTTAGCCAAAACTTTTGGAAAAAAAAAAATTTGAAAAAATAAAATAATTCATCAAACAACTGACTTTGTGGTTCAGTTGTAGAATAGAGAGCTTACCATAGTTGTGCATTCAGTTTTCCTGTGCAATGAAGACCTATTACCAACATTTCAGACATGTTCACCGCACCTCCTCAATCAGACTTGGTTTAACAAAAATTTGAATTTAAGGCTGCATTTAGACTGAGTTTCATCTCCATTCATTTGTATGGGGGATTGCATTCAACCAAAGCCGGCCCCGGCACTGCAGGTGGCTCTGGCAAAACAACACAACCCAGTGCCATGAAAAAGGTGGATCAGGTTCATCTTTCACCACATGGGGTTGCATCATTTTGCCGGAGCCCCCCTGCTGTGCTGGTAACCTCATCCGGCAAAGGCGCTGTACTATTACATGCCTATGGATTTAAATGGCCTATTATTCATATATGTCATATATCCTTGTGTGGTTTGACTCTGACTGATCTTAATTTGTCAGATAAAATTTTGACTGGCACCCCACTTTTGATTTTCTAACCCCAACAATACGGCAGTAATTTTATCTAAATTTAAAATTTGAATGAAGCAGCTTTAGTGTCAGCTTGACCATAAAAAAGTTTAACCTATCATAACCTCAGAAACTGAACCAAAATTCACCAATTATCTCCTCCCCCATGACAAAATCAGTGCAAGAGGAAAGGAAAAATTAGGACAAAATGAAAAAGGATGAAAGCAATAAGGAAAGAGAAAGAAAGTGTGACAGGCAGGAGAGAAAGAAATATCCTAGGCTGCCTTTTAACTGCTGGCAAGAGACTCAGCTGCAATTAGGTGTCACTTCTGAAGACAAGTGCAGGAGAGTCATTCATTAGATGTGGATCATTGAAAAGAATTATAATGCCGCACTGTGACATCAGAGGACACATGTTGGCTTTGATTAATCATCACATTCATCCACTTTTTCTCACTTCCCCTCATTGCCAGCTCTCTCTCCCAAACAAAGGCTGTTTTTCTCCTAAACTGAAAGAACCGAGAGACTGAAGAGACTTAATTACAATCTGTCTCCAACTGTGAGGTGCAACTGTGTTTTGACTGAAAAGGAATTTTAAAACATTAAAGCAGATGGCAATAATTCTGGGCTGAATGTAGTGAAAATTAATATTTTTGCTGATATTGATCTTTGCATTTGACTATTTTTGTGACATAAATTTGGTCTGGCCTATTCTCCTAAACACCATGTAGATAATGAGATATTAAAACACCAGTAAAATATCCTAATGAGTTGAGCTTAAGGTCAAACCACAAAGAACCTTCTAAGTGTTCATTAATTTCACCATAAGTAAAATCAATCAAAAAGCTTCTTTTTCAACACTTGCTGATGGATTTCCAATTTTAAATTAAAGGCAACAGTCTCACAGATTTGGAAACTCAGTCACAACAAATGTCACCAGCAAAGTTTATTTGTGATGAAATGAGAATAGTGGGACTAAGTCATCAGGACCCCAGCATAGGAGGGCACATAGTCTGGAATTAAAACATAGTTTTCATTTTGGCTTTTCATTCCAATAGTCAACACTATTGCTGTTAGCTTAAGAAATAGTATGAACCTCTTGTCCTCAGAACAACATGAGAACTTCTGAGGTGCATGTAGGGGTAGAATACACACTTCCACAGTGACATAAATGCTTATATACTGTATGGACACACTCACTATTTAGAAATAAAGCAACTTGCTGGAAACGTGTGAAACTATAGTTTATATTTAAATTTGTATGCACCACACATACTTGTACTGCATACATTTTTAACCTACAAGTTGGTCTTAAAGCCCCTCTGGCTAACTTTCACCCTCAAATTCTCGACCGTTAGAGAGTGAGTGAGAATCAAAACAATGTCAGGTGGTAACTGCTCCTACCTTCGCTCCTTCTTGCCCCCTCCTGCCCTGTCCATGAAAATACACCATACAGTATGTGGTAATTAGCGACAGACTCGGCAGCTCATCAGTAATAGCAACCCGTATAGAATACAGCCCGTAGAGCCTGTGGGTTTTGGTGGCATTGTACTGACATGAGTCCTTTTTTCCTACCTAAACCAATAACACAAGCAAATTATACATAGGGATGAGGATGGGCTCATATTTCATATAACGAATAACTAAATTGTTGTTGTACCTGCTAAAATTCAATGTTATTTTCTTTTAGACACATATTGGCAGTTACCAAACATCTTCAACTGATTCAACTGACTAAACCTGCTGTGATTTTCAAACCAACCAAAACACATTGCAACCTGATTGTGACCTGGTCAGAGGTGCATGCACAGATGGGTAACAAATAAAAAGAAAACACAAAAAGAAGACACAAAGTGGCTTTGTAAGGTATATCAATGTTACCTAACTGATTCCCGGACTACTACCTAGTATATATACAGGCACCACATCTACACTAAAATAAAACTTTAATACTTAAACGTGATTTCTAACCATAAATGAAACCTGAAGTAAATCAAATCCATCCCTTAAGGGCCAGTTTGCTTGGGCTTGTACTACATTTCAGTAGATTGTGGCCTATACGATCAGGGCGGCCTCAGCAGCAGCAGCAGTAGCAGTGGGAGGTCCTCCCTACAGCTGATAACACTCGATAATAAAGCCTTCTGCAGGAGGTCATGAACGATGCTGCTCCATGATTGTTTCCTGAGCTTCAGGGCAGCAATCAATCCACTCTCTCCTCTTCTTACACGTTGTTTTTATCTTATTTATAGCCCTCTCTCCTCCCCACTTATACCCGCTGCTGCATTTTTATTTATTGCTCCTACTTCTGCCTGTCACACTTCTTTGTTGTTATGCTCTTGAGACGATGATCTCACTTTACAAGATGTCTCTTGTATTTGTTGCTTTTACATGTACAGTATTGTCTGTGTATGCTGTTTCTGAAAGGATGGCAGCAATCAAATTTTCAGTTGTAAAATTACACTTTTGATGGTTGTGCTTATTACAGTGGAAGCATGCACCTTACTTGTGTCCAATTAATTGAGAAGTCTTCTAACAGTCTAATAATGTAATAGTCTAATCATCTTCCATTATCATAATTTGAGTAGAACATCCTTCTTAAATCTAGAAGCAAGATAAACATTCTTGCTAAGGTTATTGCAGCTTCTCTCTTTCTCTTCATGTTCTTCACTTCTCTCTCCTTAAATGCATCAACCAATCAACTGTTTCTCCTCTTTTCTGTTTCTGCAGCTCTGCCTTCTCCTCTGGACATTTTTCTTTGTTGCATGTACTCATATCATGCTATTTGAAATGCTTTCTCTTTGATTTCTCTTTCTTAGCTTTCATCAGCTTTGAGATACAGTCAAAGGCAACCACCCTCAGGGAAGTTCATTATCAAACTACTAGGTAGTCTGATATTGCTAGAGGTTAGAGTACTAAATCCTAAATCCCAACATGTTAGTAGATAACGTGCGCAATTTTACAAAAACCAGTGCAGACACTGCACTGTAAAATCAGGAATATTTTAAAATAGTGCTTCCCAAATGGTGTGCCAAGAGGCAAGTCCACGGTCCAGATGCATACAACTCTGTGTAGATTCTTTACTGAAACTGTGTATATGCACGTAGAGAGAAGTGAGTGTACGCATTGCTTTCATCAGATCTATAAAGCCGCATGTAGATCTGGTTCTCTTTTATAAATCTGTATCGTTGTGGAATTGGGTACACTTGCACAAGTTCTTTTCCACTCCAGCTTTTAGCCATAAATAGATACAATATAAACACACCCTTAATCAGTCATTTTAATAGAAAAAATGCTGTCTGAGCCATGTAATCTCTGAAAGCAATGCTAAAGAAGAATCTCAATTTCAATAATTGTAAAATTGAGACTGATTGGAGAAGTGGAGATATCTATTTATTTATTGTGGCAGAATAGCATCAAAATTATATATACAGTGGTTATATTTACTGAGGGCTGTTGTCCTGTTATACAGTCATGGGTTAAGTGTTTATCAAAATGATGACCCGGGGAAGAAACTGTCCTGTCTGGTTGTTTTGGCTTGTAGTGACCTGTAGCACCATCCAAAGTGGGTAGTTCAAACTGTTTGTGACCAGATTGTGAGGGGTCTGCAGAAATATTTTCTGCCCTCCCCTTTACCTGTGAGGTATGCAGGTTCTCCTTGGAGGCCAGGCTGGCACCAATTATTTTTTCTGTCCATGGAGTTTTACTGTTCCAAGTTGAATGAATCAGTATATATAGTACTAGTATATTTAGCAGGTTTGATATGAATTGAGTTTGCGAGTTTACTGGCTTCAGGAAATAGTCATATGTTGTTGTAAAGGATCAGCTAATTAAAGACTATACCAGGCAAGCTGACCTGTAGTGGCCATATAGGCACATGTACTGGGAAACTGAAAACCTCAAAGGTGTACTAATACGTACACTGGGTAAAGCTAAGAAATTAACTTCCCGGCACTACCGTGGAGTATCTTCCTGTCTGTTTGGCTGCTGAACTAAACCAGACAATGATGGAATTGCAGAGAACAGACTCAGTGATTCTATAGAATTGTGATAATGCTAACAATCATGCTACAGTCTGATTGGCTGTTCAGTAATCCAGCTTGCTGCTTGCGCAGTTGCTCAGTCAACAGGCTAATTTGAGATACACTGCATCTCATCTGGTTAGAGGATGAAAGCAGGTGGTGGCAGAAGGGGGCGGAGATAAAAATCTGCAGTCAAAATAGATAATTTAGGAGCTTTCCACCAGCCTGCAGTCCTTACAGGCAGTCACAGAAACACTCATCCTGTTAGATTTGATCCTGAATAAAATGCAATCAAACCAAACTTTTCAGCTTCTACTCAGGGTCCAAACAGCTGTTGCTTTAATGGCATTCTTCTATATGTCAAGGAGAGTGATTGCATCTGATCTGTGTTGATCTCCATACTATTACTCAAATAACGTGCCTGAAAATGTATATGGGCTATATTTTTCATATACAGCAGTCATCACATCAGTTTGCTGCTGTATTTGAGCTGACAAGGCTTGATTTGATATGGAACTGTGTAAATCAGTTAGTTCATAGCCATTATTCATCTGTCAGTTATTTAGTCTGCCACTGCTTTACCTCTGCGCAGTTGTCATTTGAAGAATCTTCACATCTCGCTTGCCAAAGGCTTTTGTAACTTAACCCTATCAGGAATTAAATCAGTAATGTTCATATTGTAATGTTCAGTAATGTTCATATTGTAGAGCAGAACTATCACAGATTGCCTACAGTCTATGGCAACTATATGTAACCTACTGTATGCTGACTGCATTCAGCTTCTCTGGCAAAAGCCACCCTCAATCACACATTTATTCTGTTAGCATAATAAACCTTCATAGTGCAAATACTAACTAATACTATCACAACTGCTGCAATTATAAAATAAATATGTTTCTATAAAACATCATGCTGTTGATTCAGCATCTGTGTCCACAGTCCAGTGTGCCACGCCAACTGAGAACTGGGAGTCAAATGAATGGCTCTTTGTTCACTTAAAAGATAAGTTCACCCAGACACATCACTAGGGTCAACTTTTTTCCCAGTTGAGCCTGAGTTGTCTTTTTTTCCCCAAGAATGCCCCCATCAAATGATTTAAGGAGCTGTGAATTCAGGGTTGCGTTTACAGGATTATCATACTCCAAAGCACCAAAACTTCTCCCTGCATCTCTATGAATGGGTATTTAACCTAAAGATGAATCCAAAGACAACGCTACAGCATGGAGTTCTCAGAATAATTAAACATCCCCACAGTTGTTTTACAGTGAAGCACTAGTGGGGCCAAAATATCACATTATGCGAATGTTGATATTATCTTCAAATTTCCTTTTTCTGTGTGCATTTGTAGTCTAATATGGTTTTAAAGTCTGGAATGAGTGTCTATAATCTACAAACATGAACTTGTTAATGAGATTACAGCATCACCACTGCTGAAACTGAACTGTTGAGATGATGAGCGTTGATATACTAAATTCCCCCATAAGAAGCAGACACCAGGACAGGGAAGATACTTTCATGTAAGATGAAATAAGCACTGATTTCGAGGGCAACATGTTCTGCTTCATTAAACCCTTGTTTGATGGACTTAATTTGTTTTAAAGAGGCATTAATGTAGACTTGGAATACCTTACCTTTGTTCTGCAACAGAACACCGTTGAAACCAGCATGATCTTCTTTCAGGCAATCTGGACATAGTCTCGAATTAGGCTGTTTTTATTTCTGGAGAGTGTGTTAAATCAATATATGGGTCTTCATAAGTAGCAGATACATTGCAGGTAATTTACTGCTACTCTATATTATTTAATGTGAGATGTGCACTCCCTTTCAGTGCACCACACTGCTTTAATATCATGCCATATCACTGAAAACTTTGGTCACTTAAGAATTATGTGATTGGAAATTAAACCATGTGGCATTAGACAGGTGGGGCTGTCACACTCATCTTCATATACAACAAATCTAGGCAGCAGGTACATGTCCTACAAAACATAGATCAGAATAGTCCCACATTAACACATTTTATAGGACAATTATGTGTTACCCTGTGATGCATTACTGGGCTGATTATTTGTTTTTCCAGTACAGCCCTGGTGCAACAAGGTCAAGAAATCAATTATCAAGGAACCCAAGTGGAAATGAACAAATTATCTTCACACCTACTCAGAGTAATATGCCACAGCTAAGAACCTGTGAGTGAAGCTTTCTGTGTGGTCTGTGCTTACTATTTATTTTGTATACTGATATCAATGTGGTTACATCCTCACCAAGTGTGTGACAACAATCTCAGTCCATGTTTACACAAGAATGCAGAAAACGTTTTGCTCAAATGACTTCATGCTTTAGTGCTAATGGGTGTTTGTGATGGTGGCAACACCAAACGAAAATAACTAGAAAATCTTGGGTACGCTGAAGCCAGCTGTTACAAATATAGCATGGTTGTAAATGGGAGCAAAATCAATTCCGCTGGAATTACAGGCTTTCATGAAAAACCACAACCAACATACCTTGGTTTCTTTACGGTATAACTGGTATTGTGATACAGTATGTACACCTACCTAGTCAGGGTTCAACAATTCTGAACTGAAACCAAAAAAAAAAAACAATACACAAGCTGAAAAGACATGATTTGGAGAACTGTTACATTGCTACTACCTATCTATATTTACTGATGATTAAGTGCCCTGACCTCATTGAAACCACATTTTAGAGAGGAAGCAAAGTCATCAGATAGATTATTTTTAGGTGCACATTATGATGCCCTTTTTAATATGGGGAAGCAAAGAGGGGAGCGCTGCCCTCTCCTGTGCTGTGTTCTATGGATGTGTGTTCTATTTCTAATTATCATCAAACTGGTTGTGAATTGAAGGCAAGACAAGGCAAGTTTATTTGTATAGCAATGTTCAATAGCAACATAAAATGCATTATGACGAGATGTACAGGTGTTAAACTGACATAAATAAGATATTAAAAGGAGTCAAATAACAGGAGGATATACTCAGATAAAACTGAGTAAAACAAATGAAACAAAACAATATGACAGGGCAGCTACAGCGGAGTGAATAGTCTCATATTTAATGCACTATAAGGCTGTCACTACAGTCCCTGGGTTGATTTGAAAATAAATACATGAACTTATTTTTCTATATTCTGTTAAGACATTTATTTGATTTCTGATATATTTTCAAGGTGACAGTAGGCTGGTTTTGTTCTGCACACAGCCACGCAATCTGGTAGACTTGGAACAAGTATGCCATGATGAATGGGCTAAAACTGCACTTGAAAGGATACCAACACTGCTCAGAGGATACCCAAAGATGGTGGAGGAGGCTAGGGAGGACATGTAAAGTGTAAGAGAACATTTCATATAGGAGAGATGCAAACATCTGCACTGATATGATTTTCATTATTTTACTATAACTTTCTTTCCATACACTCCCTGACCATTTTTGTTACTTCTGTTGATGAGGGGACAGTCATATTCACTGACTGTGCATTAAATACTACGTTGATGAGAAAAAAAATGTTTTTATTCTTTTTGCCATTTCAAAGCAAGGGGATGAAAATGTTTGCACTCAACTGTATATATTCATTCTTTGTGTGTTTTATTTGAGCTCAATAGATGTATAAAAATTGTTCTTGAACTTGGTGTTGGGTTTAAGTATATACAGTATTCGTAAATAGCTCTATGGGTATATTCTGTCTTGTTCTGTGGGAAGTTTTTTGGGGGTGGGGGAGGTGTTACACTTGTGGGTGAATCAACATTTTAAATAGGACTGTATTTCACAAATTTACAAGAAATCATAAAATTCAGAAAATAATGCAAAATACCAGTAGTACCTTCAGCTGTATTTGCAGCTTCAACTTACAAATACTGAAACCTGCCACCAGATTCCTACATAGGTGGAACTATTTTTAACACCATGGTAAAGTAACCTTTAAGGGGAAATATTGTTTCAGTTGCTTGTGGTAGCAAGGGGATGTGGCAATAGGCAGGACTGTGTGTGTGGCTACTTATATAGTGGGAGACCAGGGACAGGCATTAATCAATAATGCATTAATAGTACAGTGTTGTGTGGCAGCAGTGCAGTCCATCACTGCAAGAAAACGACAAGGAGGTAGATGGAGTTAATTCCTTGGTGGGTTTGAACTGATGCTGATAGCAGGAAATGAAATGCGTGTGAAACGTATGCTCTGGTAAGGAGCTTGGGGCTGTCAGGAAGATGGGCTCTTGTGGACAAAGATACACACACATGAAGATATCTTCATACCTCTACCCCTGTTCTTCCTATTTCACTGAAGGCACAGAGATGAAATGCTCTCTGAAAATGTTTTCAGAGAATGTGTGTGTGTGTGTGTGCATGAAGAGTAAAGGGAGATCTCTATTAAAAACCCTGAAAGGTCCTCTCTGGAACCCTATTAGTGGAGTTGGATGACCGACCCTCCCAGCAGCTTCAGAGAGAATTTGTGATCTCTTGCCTTCCTCCCAGTGCCGCCTTAATGATATGTGTCGGTTCTTGGTAGGATGAGTGAGTACTTTGGTTGGGGGGACTGTACTCTACAACAGGCACACTCATACTATGGATGGCAACTATTCTTGTTGCACTTTTGTTATTATTAAAGGTGAAAATCATGCTGTTATTCATGTATCCTATGAGGGTAAGACTTTTTAATTTATGAAAATTAGAAACACCATGGCACAAGGTCACACTTCACTATGTGACAATGAAAGCAACTACTTTAATTAGACTGGGTTTTAATTCAGGTGTATAATATGTTTAGTTTTAAAATTAACAATATTATTATTTTAGAGAGTGCATGAGTGCAATAAGGTTTATTTACAGCTTAATTACAGCTGCCTCTGCCACCACTGGGGGTAGGGGTGAAAATTTAACCACCAACTACAAGCATCCATCCATCCATTATCTATACCGCTTATTCCTGAATAGGGTCACGGGACCAACTACAAGCATTTTAATTCTGTTGGACCAACAACAAAAGAGCATGTGCCATGTTATCATACTCCCACCAGATCCAGGTTAGATCTCCTCAAGATAACTACACCTCACTCATTAGATATACATCAGACCCCTTGATCAACCAGATCTAAAACCCACACCTCACATTTCAGGCTGTCTCTCACCAGGAATGAGTTTTTAATACATCTGATTTAAAAGCCATCCGGGGAGCAGTTCACCTAATAGCAACACAGTGACAGGACTTACAATCAGCACAGCCTGACAATTGACATATGAGAGATAACACAGATCTGTTTTGTAAGCGTTGTCTGATGCACAGTTCCCCACTGTCACACTTAATATGCTAATAGATAAGTGTCATGAGGCTGTCGAGCATGTAGCTTAACTGTTTAGCAAGAGAGTTGGAGATGTGAGAGCTGTCATTCAAGCAGAGCAGCCTGCAAAGCCACACCTCACACCATCTTCCTTCACTAACTACAGCTGGTTTAGACCCACTCCCTCAACCTGCTCACCATCCATGTGTTGGAAACTTTGTTAAATGGCTTTCAGATAGGATGTTGTATACGCTGCGCTTGCCGCAGCACAGGGGAGGAGGGCGCGCACACACACAAATTGCGCACATGTTGGGTGCCAGTTGCTAGGTGACCAAAAAGCTTTCCAGGAGGTGGTTAGCAGATATTAACAAATTTTTCAAGGAGTGGACTTGGATGCACGATGTATCAATCTACATGTCAGCAAAAAGCTCTGGCCTTAGTTGTATTGATGAAGAGGAGGAGATGAACTTGTGCACAGAATGCAATACAGCTAATAATAGTTGTGTCACCATAGCTTAATGCTTCGCCTCATTGTTTTTTCCCCTGGATAAATTACAGCCATGGATGCGGCTACAGCAGATTTGATCACTGTGCAGACTGCCACTCCTAATCTCTAGCCAATAGGACCTGCTCATTGTCGAGAGTTCTAGAGAGGACTACTACTTACTTGGAAAACAGCCTTCCTGTTTCTTCATACTCTTGTTGGTGATAATTAGCATTGTCTTATCAATGTTATGATATGGTAATTCCTGCAGAGTCCATTCTAAAATCAAATCAAATCAAATTTTATTTGTATAGCTCCAAATCACAACAAAAGTCATCTCAGGACAGTTTACAAAGTAAGGTCTAGACCTTACTGTTATCAATATTATTACATAGGGAAAACCCAACAAATCCCCCTTGAGC
>NW_018128099.1:541461-549335 GCF_001952655.1 Monopterus albus
AGTGGGGAGGAAAAACTCCCTTTAACGGAAGAAACCTCTGACAGACCCCGGCTCTTGGGGGGCGGCCTTCTGCCTCAACCGGTTGGGGTGAGTGGATAGAGGAGAGACAAAAGAAGAAAAGCAACAAGACACAACTTAACAAACACTGGACAGGTTGATGTGACCAGTGACTGCTTATCAGAGACGTAGAGCTCCAGGGCCAGGGCTACCTGCAGAAAGGTACAGGGAGAGAGAGAGGACACACTACGGGAGAGAGGAGAGACAAAGTTAGTCATGTGTAATGGTGGCTACATAGATGCATAGAGAATAGGAATAATAAGAAGAGATGGACACAGTGGCTGGAAAAAGGGAAAAATCATCTTGTATAAGAATAAATTTTAATAGTGCTCACAAAATACGCAACATGTGATATTGCTTATATTGACCATATAGAAAGAGCTTTAAAGTTAGACACTTCAGAACATAAGCCATGCAGCCTAAGGAGGACTATGCTATCAAATCAAATCAAATAAAAACAAAAAAATTTTCATGCATCCATGGTGATGCTTAAGAGGCTATTCATACTTTGCGCATCCGCGTCCAATATGGTCAAGTGACGTTGTTTTCATCATCTTCTCAGGTCTTTGCGTGCTCTGTAAGGACATTCACATGCAGGCCAAAGGTTTGTGTCAGCCATTGGTTTACGCAGACAGAAGGCAGAATCTCAATTTGAAGTATGAATAGGAACATGTGTGCCCCTCATCCGTGTCACACCAGGGTATGCCAAAAGCATAAATTCTGCTTATGTTATTGCTGAGATCAGCTGCATACTTACTGTTTGTTAACTCCATTAGAACTATTTGAAATGTTGTAAAACCTACAGTGACAGTGAATGAAATATCCTAACAAAACAGTTCCGCATGACATCATCCGCGTTTGGCCTGCTCCAGTGCCAGGAGTAGCTACATCTTCTCGCCTCTGAACTTACCACCAGCCATATTACACCTGATGAATATACAACACTGTCAATGTCCCATTAGCATAGTCTGGTTACAGATTATGGGAACCATAAAAAGAAGGATGGATGGTTGTAAAAGTGTAAATGAGTGAGAGAGAGAGTGTGTGTGAGAGAGAAAGAGAGTCTGTTGTGAGGAACCAAAACCCTAAAACACTGTGAGAACTCACTTTCCTCATGGGGACTGGTTGCTGGTTATCACAAAGTGATTTTTAAGGAGACGCCTATGTTTAAGGTTAGAGTAAGGTTAGGTTAGGGCAGTGGTTACAGTTAGGGTGGTGGTTATCGTTAAGGTTGGGGTAAGTCTCCAGGAAATGAGTGCAAGTCAATGTAAAGAACTGCTAAATGCTAAAAACAAGGATCTGTGTGTGTTCTTGCACTTGTTATATAGTGATGACCAAAAAAGTATTTTTTGCTACAGAATAAGGACATTTTTGTAAAGTGGGGACAATTTGGCCATTCCTCATTTTGTGAAACATCTTTGTGTTCTGGTTAGCTAGGAGCTAGGGAATACATTATGTCAAAAAAAAAAAAAAAAAAACAGAAGTACAAGCATGTGTGTGTGCGTGTAAAGGCGCAGGTGGGAAATGTCCAGGGAAGGACACTTGGACATTACGCTGGCTGCTCCCCCACTAATGTCTGAACCATCTCTACATTGACATGTGAAAGTGTTTTCTTCACATCTCCTTGTTAAAATTTTGAAGTACATCAGCCCAGAATATTTCCCCATTCAGTTGCTCGTATCTCCCTGGTGCTCTCTACTTACAGTGCTGCAGGATGCTGGAATGCTGCTGTGTCTGTGCAGGGCTTAGGCACACACACACACACACACAACGTGCAGAGCACAGAGTGCACAGCAGAACAGACAGCAGGGTTTTGTGTATTTTTGGGCTGCATGACACAAAATCCTTCCAGGAAGGTGGTCGCGTTTATTTGTGCTTTAAAATTTAACCGATCAGAAACAATTAAAGAAAAAAAAATCAGTGTTTTATGTCTCAGATTCACTGCTTTATTCTTGTTAATAGCACTCATTCTGTTCTTTCACACTGTGTCTGGCTCTGAAGTGGATTTAGGACAGGCAGTAAAATTTGCCCCTGTACGCCCCCCCACACCTTTTCCATTTTAGCTGCGTTAGGAAACAGAGGTGAAGGGAGTGTTGAAACAGGGTGACATGGGAATGCTTTAACAGGCTAAAGACCTACTTTTATACAAAGACTTTGTGAAAGACTTCTTGAATGTGACTATTTCTGTCAAATGAAGTTGGAGGGGAAAAAGTAATTTGCTCATTTCCCATAATTGGCCAAGATAATACTTTATCAAGAAATGTTCTGAATGGCATGAAATTGTCATTTTCAGTGAATGTAAACTCACCTTCTACATATTCATCAGCCTCAGAACTATCGTACACTCTTGCCTTGCATAGCATTGTGGGACTAAAACTCCATTTGATGCTAGAAAAGTTGCACTTTCTTTTGCATCACTCTTGAAAACACTCAAGCGAGAAAAATTGGGCACCATCAGACTGCATCATGTTTATTGATGTGTCTTTGGTGGCACGCAATACGCATTTTGAAGTTCTAATTCTTCTTCCTCTGAAAACTTGTGGTTCACCAGAGAGTTGAGTTGCCTCTTTGGAAACGGTTCAATTTTAAAAAGGCTAGAAGTCCCTACACCCAACAGAATAACCTCAGAGACAGAGAAAGAGAGAGAGAGAGAGAGAGAGAGAGAGAGATTAAGACACAAAGCAGGAAGTAAAAGACAGCCAATTTGGGAGCACACAAAAGTTAAAGCAAACACCAATATTAAATACTAGACCTCATGTTTGAATTTGAAATTATTATAAATGTAACATTCATTAACAAGAAGGCTGAGAAAAGATATTTTATATAAACTGTTTTAAAATAGCTACTGTCAAATTGCTGTCTACTTCACAAGCAAAGAGCTGAATCCGTAATCAGCACTCCTGCACTTAATAATCAAAATAATAATCCAGCTATGTGTTTTGTTGTGCTTCTTTTCCTTGTGCTCCACCTTCAGGTGAAAATCCTTGTAACCTTTTCAAGCTGCCTTTTAGCAAGCAGACCACTGTCTGTTCCACTGGGTCCATGGGTTCAAGATGCTTTGTCTACTGAGGCAGTAATAAATATTTATATGTATGGAAGGGGTCAAAGCATCTTGATAATCTCATAGGCCAACCCTGACCCACTTAATGTAATTGCAGAAAGGGAGCCAGTGGTCTCAAAAACCATCAAACATATTAGATACTAGTGCTGGTGTGCTTCTTAAGCTTTATTAACGCTGTTAACAACACAGCACATGACTTGTAAGACATGGCGCCTGCTTGTTTACTTTGTCTCTCTTTTCTTACCAGAGTGTGTAGCCGATCACCTACTGTCAATCAAACAGAGGGATCAATGTGCCCCGGGCAATTCATCATATATATGTCAAGATATTTCACTCTAAGCCACAACGTCAACCTGTTGGTGCTGCCACAGGGAACATCAGTGATGACCAAATTCAGTAGAATTCATCGTATGGGAACCATGTGTGTCTGTGAAAAATTTCATTCCTATCCATTCCATAGAGACATTTAAGTCTGGACCAAAGTGATGGAACCACTGACCAACTGATATTACTCTACATTCCTTTTGCCATACGGTGCAGTGCATGGCCAAAAAAAAGCACATCTTTTTTCCACTTCTTCCTGGTGTCTGCATAACCCACAATGCAACTTGAGCACTGCCAATTTGGTTAGAATTCTGGGTGTGTTACGCTAGCAGAGGCTGGTGTAGCTTGGAGCATCTCACCTCAAGCAGAGTTAAGGGGAGGCTACAGGGCTATCTTCTTTCTAACTCCATAGCCCCAGATTTTTTTTTACACATATTCAAACATGCAGTGCTCAGATCCAACCAACACATTGAACAATACAGTTGTCCTTTAACATGAAGTCATACCCACACTGTTCTCAAATGGCTGAACATGAATTGCAGGGGAATTTTGGTGCGGATCTATAATGGTACAACAAGAGCTATATGTTTAAAGACAGCCTTCATTTAAAAGGGAGCAAATGAACTTTTGGGATGTTCACTAATTACCTTTTGCAGCAGCCAAAATACAAAGGCACTGCCACTAGGAACACTTTATTAACCATGACTGTTCTCTCACAGTCATCAGCCAAAGACTAATCAGCCATGTTCACAGTATAAATGTAGGTTAAATGTTAAATATGTTATACCTTTGTGTGAATATATCATTTAATAGGACTTTTATTCAGCAGTTTAGAGAAAAAAATAAAACAATGGCATCATTTCTGTGTCCCTGTTAGTGCTTCTTTTTCTTAGCACTGCTGACATAAAGCCAGATCAAAGAAATATGAAAACACTCTGAAGGTCACTTACTGATACTGAAAATAAGGATAATTTAGAACACATCAGTTAACAAGTGTATAGAGCACCTTGGGCAGAATGTCAAGTGAGACAATGGGAAAAAAAGGTGAACTGATTATGAGTTATATAAAAAGAGAAACAGTCTCATTATCTCTCCCATGTTTTTTGATGAGTTCACAGGGGAGCTTATTAGTTTCATAACATGCATCAATTACAGATTCAGCCCCCCACCCCCCCTCCACTGATGGGGGATTATTTGATTATTTTTACCTTATCTTGCCATCAGGTAACACTGTATTTGTACCATAAAAACTTTCTGATTATATACTGTCAACATTGCTGGAGGTGTGTGGCCACCCACTGATGTGTCTGTGGGGATGTGTAATGGCAGACAGAAGAAGGCTAACTGACTGCCATTAAAATATTAAACAGAGCTCAGGGCCTGGTGAACAGACAGCCCCCTATTTATTAAAGGGGCTACATGGTGCAGTGATTGGACCCCTCTTTACATAAAATTAGCATGGAAAATTTTGACAGGACATTTTTTGACAATTTTCCTCCTTCCTGAGGAGTTAACAGGATGATAGAAATAGCGAGATGGGGAATGGGCCCATCGTCCAACACCTGCTAGAGCTTTAAAAAGAAAATAAAATTAAATGCCACATAAAAGTGCCAAATTCATTAAGATCCAGAGAAGAAAAAAAACTATATAAATGGCAAGATGTGATGCTTGATTATAGAACCCTGGAAGAAATGTTTGTAGCACTGTAAGCCATCATTAGCTCCTTCTGATGCTCTGCAAACACATTCTGTTGCAACTGATCAATGTATCTGGGTTAACATTATATAGTCAGCAATAGCATCCGCAAATTTAAGGACAGTCTTTTTAAAAAAATGGTGGGCAGCACAATGTAATATCTCCAGGTAATAATTTTGTCCAAATCAATGGACAAAGTCAACAACAGAAATGACGATCAGTAGAGAGACCAGGGTCCAGATGCATAAACAATGTGTACACACATAAAAAATGCATACAGCTTTTCCCATGTATAAAATTGCATGTATAAACAGGTGCATGTGTGGATTCATGACTGAAACTGTGCACGCACAAAAAGAGAAGTGAGTGTATGCACTGTTTTTATCAGATTTATAAAGATGCATGTACAACTGGTTATGTTTTATAAATCTGAATTGCCGTGGAATTGGACGCATGTGCAGAGGTTATTTTGCACTCCCACTTGTAGACACATCCTTAATCAGTCATTTGCATAGAAAATGTTTGAACATGTTATTATACATGACAATGAAAGCAACACTAAGAAAAAAAGCAATTTCAGTTACTGTAATATTGAGACTGACTGGAGAGGTGCCAAAAAAATGAATTTGGTGGTCTCAATTCAGGGACCACAAACGAAGAAAAGCTGCTGACTGGCAGGCTATCAGTTCTGTCATTTCAGAGCAGAGGTGTGTGGCTGAGGGACAAAATAAATAAATAAAAGTAGTAGAAGCAAGAGGCAGAAAACTGCATATGTGCACACAAAGAGAACATAAGGGCAACAGGAGGAGGACTGGCACCTCCAGCATTATCTACAGTAGATGAATGCATTGCAGTTTTTGCCACACAGAGTAGGAAACCCTCTTTCTCATCTTATAGTGCGGCATTGTCAAGATCCACCAGTAAAACCAGAAGAGTCATCCTAATATGTGCGACCATTGTGCACAGCTACAACTATTTATAGAGCATTGTAATTTATGTAAATGTAACAGCTAAAAATAATACAAGGTCTTTAAAACAGGCTTTCTTGCCTTATTTTTCATTTCCACTTCACCATATCGCACCTACTCAAAATGTGTGTACTTACAGTCTGAAGTATATGTGCGATGTGCGCATTCTTCCCACACAGGACCAGCCGTATGTGCATCTTTATAGATATGACGAAACCGATGCGTATGCTCTCACGGCATTTGGCCACAGGACATTTTAAAAGATATTTAAAATTGTATAGCGAAGCTTATGTATATGTCACACTGGAAGAAACATATCACCACTTACAAACATTAAAGTGAAGCAGCAAGACAAGAAGATCAAACCTGAAAAGAAGAAAAATCATAATTAAACATTTAGGTTAGTACTGTTAATGTAGCCCTTATCTTCTTGATATAACCTCCTTCTGTAAAGGCAAAGCAATCAGGACCCTTTTGATCAGCCAGACTGGCAATCCACATCTCAACTTCCAGGATGTTTTTTTTTTTTTATCAGTACTGATTATTATGATGGGTTACCTAAAAATCCACCTGCGGAGCACAAAATAAACCAAACAGCAAACACTGGGACAGGAGTTGCACTAAGCAGAGCTTTAGGTTTAACGTGAAGGATCACAGATGTAATTCAGGCATCTGAACCCACACTTCTGCAAGCATCAAACACTTTATACAGAGAATGGGGTACACAATTACCAAAAAGACACATCAACAGAAAGTCCTCATATTATTATTAGAACAACAAACACATCCACAAACCTACAAACTAGAACTAAGTGCGCATCATAATTGTGGATGTGTGGATCACCTTTTTACAGTTAATTCTCCCCAAAAGATATTTTCGAGGTATTGAAACTCTTTTTGGCCAGCAAGAGGAAGCTTTCCCCATCATTATTACATTTGAATCTAGTCATTTCAGTGGATGAATGGTTGAACTAGTTATATGTAATTATTGTGGTTATTATTCCCCAAATTCATAATTGAGTTGAGTTGTTTGCTTAGCCAGCTGCTGTGAACAACGTAAACATTTACACTGGTAGTACTGACCATCCTGCTTCTACAGTATAAAACACAATTCCTCACCTTGGTATCCCTTTAAACTTTATATCAATTGACAGCATGAAAATGAATTGTGCCCACATAACACATCCCCCACAAGGCTCCAAACTTGGAGGAGGCATCACAAATTATTCTGTCTATGAGCTGTTATATAGCTTTAGAAGTTTAAGTATGCTTCAGTCACATGGCTTGGCCAGTGATTAGGATGCATCACATGGCATCTAATGTATTTACTTTGTGTATTAATCCTCTGACATTCTGCAGATTGCTGCAAAATCTAAACTCTGAAAATACCAGTGCAGCAGGGCATATTGGCATGTCTCTTGCCACCCACATACCACTGACTGAAATAGTAAACACATAGGAGATGAGAGGAAAATCAGCTTGATACACTGGTTGATCATTTTTGAACTTCATTCAGAGTGGGGGAGATGTGTTCGACTGGCCAGAAGGCTTAGTATTAGCTTATATTAGTGTGCTGTTATACTGCACTGTGTTATATTGAACATTGTACAGGATATTTAACCAATTCAAGAAAATGAGATTATATCAACCCAATTTATCCTTCATTTACAGGTTACCAGTTAATGCCTTTTTCCAAATCACTGCGGTACAACGAACGTATTTTGGTTCAGGTCTTACTAGTGTTTGGCTGCAGCTGTCGTTTTCTCTAG
>NW_018128099.1:549380-550655 GCF_001952655.1 Monopterus albus
GGGTGCTAATGTCAGTCTGTCAGTTGGCTGGTTCACCACTTTGGTCCAAAGTGAAATATCTCAAGTAAACTGCAATGGAAATTGATAAAGATAGCTATTATTGCCTGAGGATAGCATGCTAACATGTTAATTTAAGATGGTGAAAATGGTAAACATTATCTAAATGCACATCAGCATGTGAATTAACAGAAAGTGTTTAAGGAGGTTAACATTAACCCAGTGTGCTACCACTGTGTATAGATAGAAAAAAATTTTTGTTTGGAGCCAAGGGCCACTGCCATCACAGGCACCTTGGGGATTCAGTACCTTGCCCAAGGACATGTAGACTTCGGGCACTGAGATTTGAACCTTCAACCTTCCGGTTGACAGACAGCTGCTCTACCCACCGCACCACTCTCGCCCCACAAACAAAGCAGCAGATATCCAAATTCAGAATGAATGAATATATAACTAAATGAAAATAAGGTTTGCCTAAAATTAAATTACACATTACAATCTAAAAAAATGCCTGTGGCTTTATAATTACAAGCAAATGATACTGTGGGTTTGTAAACCAACTACAGATGAACAACAACTTCAAATGTGATATCAGTATCACAAATTATGACAATTTTAGATTTTTTTTTTTTTTTTTGGACCAAAATGAAAAACCGGAGATTCCAAATAAAAATAGGGTAACCAAATGATATTCTAAGGCAAGAAAAACTTTTTTTGAAATGCTATTTCACCACTTTGGCCTAAATTAGTCACAAATTTCAATTTTTCTATTTGTTTCTGGTTTCATGTCTATGTGACATACAAGAGAAGACCTTTTGAAAAATGTGGGATAACTGAATAATAAAATACCAAAAACTACAACAAACTGTACCAAATAACTTTCAAAAGCCAACTGTAATAGTGTATTACAATGTTAAATGCCCCTAGCCCCACTCACCTCCTTACACTCCACATGCTTAATCTCAGAACTGACAGAAAAGCCAAATTTAGTGGGGCTCAGAGAGCTCCAAAATATATAGAAAAGTACAATAGAAATAAGATAATAAAAAATGACTTCTACTGTATGTGCGTAATGATGCTTTTGCCAAAGTTTGAGATACAGTGCTACATACGGTGACGCTCGCCTGTAGTTCCCTCCACTGGGCCGACCAACATGGCTAATGTCTGGATGGAAAGCTTAGAATCTCGGTCTCACAGTGGAAGAAAAAAGTTTCAAGTCCCGGTTCACAGTTGTCTGGATGTTTTTTGACATGTCTAATTTAGGCGTCTCTGGTCTGA
>NW_018128099.1:550726-573570 GCF_001952655.1 Monopterus albus
GGAGGCCTATAAGGGAGAGAAGGACATCTAGTGGAGGCGGGCGTCTGAGCAGAGTTAACGAGGATAATAAATTTTGACATCTGGCCAGTCACTTATGTGTCCTGTTACTTGAGCCAACTGATGCTTGGAAGCAGCAGCTTAAATATCACAGTAATTTTGTCATTTTATCTTTCAGAACAACCATTATCCCTGCCATTCATTATGTTTGAGGATTTCCAACTGAGAGATTCCATCTTCCATCTGCTGTGTCTACTTCACCACCACACATTCCTGTCAACCAGTCAAAAAATGATAAAGATAAAAAGGCTACAATTAAGTTTACTAATCAAGCTTTGGCCTGTGAACAAATGCAACATCTTTTTTTGTTAAGTAATTTATCTTGGTAAATGGAAACACACCAACCTTACCAGTCAAAGGTGCATTCAGTAACATTTTTAACATTTTCTGTTTTATGGTAGCAGCACCTTTTTCATTCTAATTTGAGCACTGATGTGTATCAAAGTGTTCATATGGATGACATGCACCTTGTTGACCTGGTGAGCCCCTGACTCCCCATTTCTTAATGCTAATTACCTCTGCTGCCACTTCAAGTTATCATATTTGATCACAGGTGAATAATCATCTGCAGAGGTGATACTGTAATCCTTCATCATAGCTTTTCTATCAGGTGCTTATGTCCCATCTACTGTATTTAAAAGAAGCACAACGGGTGCTAGTGAGTCAGTCAAGGAACAATTATAGTCGTCGACATTTGCAGATTTGCTCAAATATCAAAGGGGACTTTTGGGGGTTATTTTCAGTTATGAAGGTAACATGGATTTTCACCCTTGAGGCAGGGATGCAGAAATAGAGCGTAGATGAATAGATGAGAGTGGACAACTGGGGGGAACAGTGATAAATGAGCTGACAAATGTTGTTTGTGTAAGATCATGATAGCCATGAGAGAGCTATAATCCACACTGGTGAGCTGAGCCACAGGGCTGCATGCACTGGGAAGACAGAGGTGCATGTGTGTGTGTGAACAAGAATGATGGAAAGAAAGAAAAAGCTAGGCAGAGAGAGGATGGCTATCCATATCAAAAAACACATCAGGCATGTCTTGCACCATGTTGAAACAAGCATGTAAAGAAAGGCTATTTGATGAGAAGTGTTTATAATGGTGCATCAGCTGTGTACCTCAACACATTCTGCAAAGAGATCTGAGCAGGAGGCAGATTTCTTTGAGGC
This sequence comes from Monopterus albus, assembly GCF_001952655.1. Lineage (NCBI taxonomy): Eukaryota > Metazoa > Chordata > Actinopteri > Synbranchiformes > Synbranchidae > Monopterus > Monopterus albus. The sequence goes on from NW_018128099.1 coordinate 551,954, forward strand.
TTCAGCTGCCATCTCTATTTATGTTAAGGATCTGCATTACTATCCCCAGCAGGGGAGCCAAATGAGTGGATGTTCTCACACTGCTATGATGATAAGGCTATCAACAAGCTGTATCTGAGGTCACAAGTTAAACAAATGTTCTTCAGTCATTCTGCCCTGCTGGAAATATTTCTTCTGCCTCCTTTTACCAGTTAACCATTTTGTAAAACCTTCCCCTTTGTCCAGGCATAACTTAGCAACTGCAAACAAGCACCATGAAAGCATGTCAAGCTTTAAATTCTTCACATTCTGTAAAATTGATTAAGATTTGAAGATTCTCTCATGTACGGCTGGCTTTAGGTTGCCTTCACAGAAATCCCTAACAGTTTAAACAGTTTAAGACAATCAATAGATAAGAGGGCTTCTCTTTCATGCTTTCATACCCCTTGGCAAAAGTTGTTAGTCTTCTCTATTGCTCTGCCCTAAAATGTGGCATTCAGAAAAAATAAGCTTATGTTATGCTCCTTATGTTTCCCTGAGCTCTTCTAACAATTTCTTTGATATGTGGATAGTCATATTTATAGGCCCAGCAAGAGGTTGTGTTTGGTCCGTACCTGAAGAGAAGATGCATCATCTGTATCTTAATAAGATTTTTTTCCAACTGCAGTCTGTCTTCATGGAAGTTACTTAGTTTGCTTATTGCTGGGAGGCACTGGGATGTGTTAAATGTGGGAAACAGTCTTCTTTATTGCAGAAATGGCTTAAAGCATTTGCACATACACACACCTTTGTTTTAATTCTTTTTGGGGGCTTTAAATTAACTTACAATAATTTCCTGGAGACTTACCCCAACCTTAACCATAACTACTGCTTATCTAACCCTATCCCTAACCCAGCCTCACCCAAACCTTAAACCAAGTTGTCACCTTAAAATCTAATGATTTACATGATGGAAACCGGCATCTGGTCTTGATAACAAGCCTGAGTGCTCACAGTGTGTTTTAATAAGTTTTTGGTCTCCACAATGTTAGCAATACCATGAACACAAACACACACATAATGCATCCCCTAGCCCCTTCCTTAACCTTAACCTCAGTCTACCCCTGACATTTAGCCTCAACCATAAAACCAAGTCTAACCCTCAAACAGCCAGTACACATGGTCAGTACTCATTTTCCCAAAGTGTAATTACTTCCATGTTATCAAACCCAAACAGTTCGTCACACTGTATAGCTGTATTGGTTGTACACAGACATACACACACTAATACTATGGGGTCATTATTGTGTATTTCTTCCCAGCACTTCTTTTTTATCTACATCTATAGGCAAAATTCTTTTGGCAGTTCATCAAGCTGTTCAGCTGCCTCTTCTGATTGAGAGCGGCTGTGGCTCAGGAAGTGGAGTGGGCCGTCCCCTAATGGCACTGTTGGCAGTTTTATCCTCAGCTTCTGTAGTTCACATGTCGAAGCGTCCTTGGTGAAGACACTAAACCCCAGGTTACAGCCGGTAGTCTTGTATGGCAGCTCTGGTACCATCGCTGTGTGAGTGTGCATGTAAATGGGTGAATGAGAGGCAAATAATTGTAAAGCATGTTCAGTGCTATTGTAGAAAAAGCACTACATAAATGCAGCACAATTTATTTAAAACCAAATCCTTTGATGAAAACTATGGTTTCACAATACTGATAGACATTTTACTCCTGTGGACAGACTAAGTGGTAGCCACAGGCTTCACAGCAGTCAGACATTTAGCAAAGAGCACAGGGAGATGCTTTGAAGCAAATGTACACTGATTTGAAGCGGAAAGCTAGGCCTGCTTATTTTGTCTTCTAAGGCATGGCTGTGGTTTGTGGCTGAAAAACATGTCTGATTTCATTCTCAGGAATAAAGCTTTAAACTAATGTCTCTGTTTGTCAAAAATATAATTTCTATCAAGCCTATCAATCCATATCCAGCAATCAAATGTCACCTGTGAGACTGTAATTTCTTAGAACCTGAGGATTTTTGTGCAACTTGTCTGAATTCTTGTCTACTAGATGTAAATACACTGCAATCTTCTATGTCTTGAAATTACTTTTATCTGTGAACATGAACATTTTCCTTCTATTATCCTCAGTAAAGGTATATACTGTAATAGCATGACATAACAGTAGCAATATCCAGTTATCTTTGGATTGTTCTACATCTCACAGTGTTCCAGAATATTCTGCATGTACAAAATACCACATATATATTTTAAGTATTAAACTACAGACTAACAATAGCGACACATTTAGTACATATGAAATTATACAAAAGAGTGACTAATAAAGAATAAAAATAGGCCTGTCATCTATTTTCTAATTACAAGCTATAAACTGAATAAATCCATGTCTCTTTCTGTCTGGAATCAGTAAAGTTCAAGTCCATTCAAATAATGAAGAACTGCAGGACAACATGCATAGCAGCAGGGCTGGATAGGTTTATATATGTATTTGTGTGTTTTATATTTGTGTTTATTCTTGCAAAAACAAATCTGCAGACAGCAGGATGAAAGCGCTGCATCCACACAAGTAGATTTTAGTTATGTGATGTTTATTTTAGTTGTCTGTGTGTGTTCTTTAGCCTGGCAAAAGCTCATGTGTCTGTACAAACAGGTCTAAATCTCAGCCCCCAGGGATCAACATCAGTGCAAGATGATGAAGAATTACACTGATGGTAGGTACTAGTTCAAAGACAGACAGTATATGTTCATTATAATCATATTCATTCATATTGATTTCTGTGCTTCCCACATTTGTACAGATTCCAGGTCCTGCTCATCACCTTTCAGCTCAAACTTCCATATATGCAGTAGTGAAACACTCTCCTGTGACAAAGTCCAGTGCTTGTCTGAACCATCCATTCACCCCAACCAGATCCTAACATTGACTTTCTCCCTTCATGAGCAATGTCAGTGTAAATGCAAGACCAGACATGTTGCTCTGGGTGTCAAATTCACTGTTCTCTACTTTGGTAGTGATGTGGTATCGCACATCACTACTAAAATACTGATGTGCAATACCACTTAATTCCTTTCCTTAACCAAGTAAAATTTAGGCTTTTTTCACAAACAGTAATACTGATACCGATATTTTGTGCAACAAAACTAGGGGAAAGAGATGGGTCCAGACAACAAAGACTATGTTTAGACTACATACATACAAGGACCCTTTACATGCCATCTTGGTTGACGTTTACATCCCTCTTCTATGCAACTGCATATGACATCCGTTCTGATTCTCAGTGGCTCATGTGTTTTCAAAGCCATAGTTCACATGTGACTGTGACAGGCAGAAGGAGAAGTAGTTCCTATCATCTGGGTATCATCTTATTTAGGCTGTCCTGCTAGTGTAATTACTGGATTTTAGATAGCTATCTTTTAATGTGAAAATTCATTTTAATATTTCAGGATCAATCACCGTACCAATGGTACTCTTCAGTGTCAGTATGAGATGCAAAAGGTACTTGATAAAGTGTAAGTATTTGACGCTCTAGGAATGAGAACAGGCTGCCTGTTGATTTCCTCTTAGAGACAGCAATAGATCAAGATTTCTTCACAAGAAATATCATAATGTAATTCAAAGATTACTGTGAAATATATTGCACCATCAACAATCTCAGAGGTAGACTTCCACAAACTTTACTAATCCTTTTTTAAAATTTTATTAACGCCAGTGCTTTCCTCTGACAACATCATAAGTAACTCATACTCTTCGTTTTGTCATTGTTGTGGTTAGTTGGTGTAAAGTATAATGCAAATCATTTCCTCACTTCTTTCTTGTGTCTTAAGCCATAGCTGCATTTTGTTTTATTGAGGTAGCTTTATTTTGACAGGATGCAAAATGATTTTATCCCCAGGGTGATATGTGTGGCAAAATAATGAGGTGCTGAAGTGTTTAGCAGCAGTGACTGAGCATGTAGAAATTAATTCATCAGCTGACAGGAAGGAGCATAGGACAATTAGTTGTATGCCTGGACTGCTCCCCTCGGAGGCTGGATGCTGAGGGTTCATAGCCAAGTCCAAACAATACATGTGCAATTTATGCCCCAGTGTTGACCCTTGTCAGCACTGTGATACCCACTTACCTCCTGGCAACTAGCACAAGCTAAACAGAGATATTATATATTTTCTCCTAGCAAATAAGTTTAAAGCCATTATGAAAGACTAGGACAAATATGGATGAATGATGTGGTTTGTGAAAGTGTTTTGAAGTTCATTATTGTGTCTTTTATACATACTGTATATGGGCATGTGATATGCCACTGTACAGTAAATATGAACATCTGTTTGTTGACTATTTTATTATCATGTAGTGTAGCTTATTGTTACCAGCTATATACTGTAATGTTATTTTGGAAAACACATTATATTAAATTCTACAAAATGACCTGCTCTATAAGCTTCTTTTGCTATGATGAAAAACTTTTAAAGGTTGGACAGGTGAGTGACTTGTGTTTTGTGACTTGTTTTACACAAGCACCTGTGATAACATAAACATGCCATTGGAATCACATAACGTGATTTTGTTCTCTGTGGAAAAAAAGCAACACCTCCAGTACCACAGAAACTTAATTTGGCTCAAGAATAAAGGATTTCTATACGTCTTCATTGATTCTGCTGTCTTATTGCTTTGCTTTTTTCTTTAAATAGCTTTTGCCTGTCACATTAACAAGGAGTTCTGATGCCTTTGGCTAGTTTCATCAGTTACCCGACCCTGAAAGCCAATCTGTCTCCAGAGTGTCTCCCCAGCACACAGTACAATACCTACAATTCCCTATCACATTTCAGTCTATTGACAAAAAAAGAAATCCACAGCCCCTCAGGCTCATGACTGAATCTGTGAAAACATCAATGACATGAAGGAAAGGACATTTTAGGAAGCGTGAAATTACTACTGATGAGGAAACCCCTCTTGACATACAGCTGAATACTGGAAGTGAAACATATTGCAGCCCAACATTTGTCCTCATCCCCTTGTGAAAACCAGGGTAACATTATGATCCCACCCTGTGATCAGAATGACAGTAGGGTCTCCTAGATCAGCAGGCCACTACTTTAATGATTGTAAACTGGAACAGTCAGCCAATAACACCCCAGGTGGTTAGAATGTCTTATTAATGTCATATGTGTGTTACTGGCTGGTGACGATGTGAGACATTATAAATATTCATGTGCTAAAATGCAATTAAAAGGTTATTTTTAAAAATTAAATACAGCAAATTGTGCACTATATTCTATAGTGACACTGTGGTCATTACTTTCACATGTACTGACAGAAGATAGTCCGATGCACCAATAAAGGGCAGAGCCAGATACACATGTAAAAACGACCAGTTCGTGGACAATGAGTTTGAGTTGAAGTATTTCTGATCTTATTGTAGCACAATGGTAATGGTTGGTCTATTTTTACGCTTGGTCCATGTATGTTTTAGCAGATTAGCAGCAGGGGGAATACTGTAAATCCCCGGTCATGGAAAAGTTTTTCATAACTTACTTTTGTGATGCCAATTATTTAATCAATAGAAATAATGAGGAGAGGTGTCTGACGCTCTGTCTCCTGTGTGAGCTCGGCTTTGTTCAATTAGTTTTAAATACATTTTCTTCTCTTCATATTTTAAGCTGGTTGGTTGGTGATATAAATATGCAATAAACATCATTTTGTGAAGTCCTGTACCTCATGTATTTCAAAATATTATACAGCAGTTTGCACCATAACGCGTAGTGTCCTGCATAAAGGGTAGAATATGAGTTATAACCAACCAGTCTAATGTGTATAGCAGTGTGGTGGTGGTGCAGTACAGTGCCATTAAATCTTTCAGAAAATTTGTGAAACTCTGTGTAACAGATTATAAATATTTATCTGGTGCAGTCTCTGTGTCATATAAAATACAGTGAGAAGATTCACCTGCTGCTTCCAGTCTCATCTCTATATTCACGTACTGTAGAGTGGTGATGAGGGAACAACTTTGTGGTGGTGGCAGAAAGGAGAGCGGCATGTTGAATTGTCAGCCTGATAAAGAGTTAAAAAGTGCTGCACTACTACCACCACAACCACCTCGTGAGAGCACTGCAAACACACCACAGTGGAAAGGTATGGCACTTTGAATAACCTAAGCATTAATAAATCTTTGATTACATATGTGAAATCCTGTGTAACAGACTGTGATTGTTTATTTGGTGCAGTCTGTGATTTGAAAAATGGTGAGTCAATTCACAAGCGCTTTGCCCCCTTTGTGCATACATTTACTGTGGAGTAGGCAGTGAGTTTGTGACACCTTGTTGGTGCAGAGTTGAAGGTCACCGAGAATGCAGACCTTTCATGTGAAAAACTCATAGTGTACAGCGTTTACTTTATGTAGTATAATAAAATGTTAGCACAGATCAGTCACATTGCACCAATATCATAATTTTGCTTAGTGCAAAGTACTATCTGCATTATACTTTCAGTCACAAAATATGTTTGACAAAATGTGACTGTGCTTTTTGTCTCATGATAAAAGGTCTCTGGTCTTTGCGTTGACCAAAGTAAAGCTTGAATGCAGCTACTAGTACACTGTATAAACACTGCACCACAACATCTGTCTCACAGTCATCACAGACAGCTGCATACACATGGTAGAATTATGCTCTAAACATTCAAGCCTGGTCAAAAAATATGAGGGCGGCAGCAGCAGGTTTCACTTTGCTTAAGAGCCATGCTGGATATTCTAGCTAGTGTCACACTATGACATTGTTTTGTATATCCGCTTCCACAAGATCCATTATTTGCCTATATCAGTACACCACATCATGCATTATTGCCTGCTTGGATAACACAAGCAGTTATTTAAAATGGATCTCCCCAGTTATACACTCTTCTGAACTATAGCCTACCAGTATTATTTATCCTATGCTGATTTACCTTAGCTTCACTGCTGTATGATGAAATCCATAATTTCACCTTAGAATTTTCATTTGTCATACATATTACAGTATTAGTTTCACTGCCATAGCATCTTACATTCTAAGGATATAATGAAGACATTATTTAATATCTGTTTTAGGCAGGTGTGAAGTAATGTTTTTGTACAGTATACATGTATTCACCTGTCACATGCCTGTCATAAGCCCGTCAAGGCAAGTGCTCTGTGTGTGTGTTTGTGTATGTGTGTGTCCATCCATGCTGTGTGTGGCATTTGGTGTCTTGGTTTATCTTGGTGTGAAGGGAGCTATAAGAGCTCACTGTGTAATTGAAATGTCATGCGTACAGGAGAGGAGTTTGAATGAACAGGAGCCTTTAACCATGCCCCAACGAGCCCACGACAGATGAGCAACAGCTTCCCCAATGAGAAGTGGCGTTCCTTGAGCCCATTCCTCCTCCTTCATCCTCCTTCTCCTTCATCCGTCACCACATCACTGTTCCTCCATTCTCCCACACTCTGTGATTCCTCCCTGCCTATCTGCAGTCCAACAGTGATTAACGATAGCGCCTGGTAGTTGCTGAAATATTAAAATAAATGGTCGGCTGAATCAGGGTCTGAAGGAGTGCTGGTGCATTGATCATTTTTATCGAAGGCTGAACTATTGTGTTATTTATGATGGCAGTGGGCTTGCCATTCAACTGTACCTGTAATCCAGGTGTCAAGAAAACTGAATGGATTTGATTGTTGCCGAGCCAGGAGACAACACAGTATAATTCATTTTCACATAACCCAGAATGATTAATAGAAATGTACTGCAAAGAATACAGTATTAGCAAGCACCCCCACACCACCAACTATCTCCTCTATATTGCCATCTTTCTAAATGCAGAGCTTTCCACAAACAATAAAACAATGATGTCAAGACAACTGGATAATAATTTTCATATTAGATTGCTGATTTCAAGTGATACTTATAAATACTCAGATATCTGCTTTAACATAAATAATTTGTGTAATTCCCTTTTTTCCTTTCCTTTTTGTCATCTATCATCCAACAGCTTAACTTGCATGACTTTGGACTGTGAAAGGAAGCTGGAGTATCTGGAGAGAACCCATGCAGGCACAGGGAGAACATGCAAAGGCTACAGCTGGCTAGCAGGTTCAAACCCAGAACTTTCATTTGTGAGGTAACAGTGCTAACCACTGCAACACTGTGCCACCTTTTTTTGTCATTACAAAAATAAAAACTAGGTCTAAGTTACAAGTCCTCCAACTTAAAAAAACATATAGGTTGCTCATCCCTAATATCTTATATGTCATAAAAGAACATCTCCTCAAATACAACCCTCACTGGCAGGACCTTTGTCACCATGGTTCCAATCATAGACACATAATACATTTGTTTGGTTAGATTAAAGCCCAGCTTGAGTAAATTTAGGAAAAGATCATTATTTGCATTAAAATAAGCAATTTGTTAAGAATAAAGGACTGGAATCATCATAGTTTCAATAATAAAGACAGTAAAGGTTATAAACAACTGGGACAACTGACCCGGTGGTCCCTCCGTGTCGGAGGCTCTATCCATACATACACTGGACTCTGATTCTGAGGACACCAGTACATAAATCCTTTGTTGTAATCGCAGTAGTACTCAGCAGAAATCCTTTCTCAGAGCATTCTCAGAAGCTTCATCAAGTGGAATGTCCTTGATATTTCTACATCAAAGATTGTCAGGCTTGATGTGACAGACCAGAACCTGTGACAGTCCAAAGCAGGTGGATACTGGAATGGGAGTCACAGCTGCCTTATAGGTAGGCAACTCGCTTTTTCATTAGTTAGAAATGTCAGGATTGGCGTGTATAGAAACAAAGGTTGTGGTGAACTCAATTATAAAACCAGACGAACCGAAGTAGAGAAAAGTTCTTTACTTGTTGTAACCAAAACTACTAACACAAAGGCCAGGATCACAATCAGGTCGATAAGACAGTCCAGGGTCGGCGCCGGTAAACGGGTATAGCCAGGAGATCCAAACTCGAGAGGTCAAAGGGGACTAAATCAGAAGGTCGGTACACTGCAGGCGATCAGAATCTGGGAGGGCATAGGCAAAAACACGGTGGTCAAAAATAGCAATCCAAGGTCAGAAACAGAGAGTCAGGCAAGGTATAAATGCTGGAGAGTCAGAGCTGGAGTCTAGAACAATCTGGCAGCATCCTGGTGGGAGGACGCTGCCTAAATAGAAGTAAAAACAGGTGCAAACAATAAGGAGCAGGTGAACTAATGATGATTAAGTAAAAAGGCCAAAACTGAGGTGAAACAAAACAGGAAGTAATGTGAAAATAAAAGCATGACAGGAAGCAAGAGGGGCAGGAGCGTGACAAGAAATGCTTCTTTATGAATTTACTACAAGTAAAATGCTTAGTGGTTTAAACACATCAGTATATATGATCACTATAAAATTAAAACAAAGAATAGGTGAACATAAAAGTGCAACTTGTTGCAGCCTACTTCGGTGATATGAGATATGGTACGGCCTGCCTCTGTTTTTGTGGCATTCAGGGGGTTGAAATATGACCGGGGGAGGGGGATCACGATCTGTTGGTCAAATGTAGAGAAGCCATTTGTATATTTATGTACCTTACAAACCTTGTTCCTACGGGACTTAATAGTGAGCTTTTACTCAATGCAGTGCTATAAATTATCTTATCACTGTCAAGGCTTGTTCATTCCTTGAAAAGTATCTGGGAGTGGGGAGTAGGGATTTTGATTCTGAGTTGGTCTTTAAATTGATGTTTTTCTGTTGCTTTAAATCTTAAAGAATATGTGGATGTATTTTTCATAAGATCTATCTGAGGTGTGTTTCTTGTACTTTATAACCTCAAAATTATTTGGATGTTGTGATTACTGCCTTTCAAGATTATGGAACTTGTAGGGTTGTGTGGGATTTAGTAAAACCCAATGTAAATAATTTACCATCTGCACAGGAGAATTATGTACCGATACACTGCAATGTAAAAAAAAACAAGGCAATAGAGAAGAAAGCAGACAACTACAAAAACAGCAGTAAACAAAGCAGAAGAGACAAATTTATCTTCACCACACCCACACAGGTGTTTTCAGTTTTTGTGGTTGATTAGACCCCAGGCTGACGCTGTGTAGACCTATGCTCCTGTTTTGAGCTGGCTTACTGACCTTGTGAAATTACTGATCACTGTGGAACAAAATTTTATTTAGTGTTTGTTACAGAGTGGTAAGCAAGACAGTAATTTGGAAAACATCAGCCCTTTTACAAATTTGTCACCTCAGAAATTCCCACTGTATTATTTATGGCTTGTATTGTCTCAGTATATTTTTACAAGAGCAGAGCTGGGAAAATTATTGGTGTTCCATTGCAGTACTTTTCTACTACCTACTCATCCAGATGCAAATGCCAGTAAATAAATGTTATTAGGGACCAAACACACCCTGCCTAGCATTCGTTTGATCTCCTGCCTTCGGGCAGATGGTGAAGTGACAAAGCAGTTGTAAGCCAAGCAAACAGCCCAAACTACAAAGAAGGTTTTTTAGAAGAAAAATTACAAATGTTGGAGTACTGCCTTGTGGGATTCAAGATTCAAGATTTTTATTTGCCATTTATGCATAAACAGACAGTCTAGGCATATAGGAATTCTTGTGCAGGGCTGTCTTGGAGTCAAATAAAAAGTTAACTGGGGGGGTGGGAGTTGTGCTCAGTACCATTATACCTTTAAAACAGTAAATTTTTCACCGTCTTACAGGAAAGAAGGATATTATGAGAAGGATTATTATGTGTGCCTCAACTTATATCATATACAATACATTATATGCTGTCCTTGTGTATTTGCATCTTGTGTGTTACAAAGTGTTGATGTACTGTAAAATAAACTCATAGTTTGGCTACAGATCCCAGGCCTCTCTTAGATGGATAGATTCCTTATTCATGCTTTTTTGTTTCTGCAAATAATGCTATAATGAGTGATAGGGGATATCCAAGATGTCAGTACGATATAAAACATGACAGCAGCAAATCTGCAATCAGAGTGAGGTTCAAATCTGTCAGCTAACTAAACACAGCTGATTATTTCACACTTTTATTTTTCAAATCAAGGCCGTCATCAAGGTTGATGAGAAAGAGCTTTTATGCTACCAGTGGGAACTCTTCACAGATGCCTTGTCAGCAAAGCAAAGGCAGCTGAGGTTCAGACAAATACTCAGTGGAAATAAAATGACAAACTGGCTTATCAGATTTGTCAGCTATTTGAACAAATATGTTTCAGATCTCACAGCTGCATCTTAGTAATTTCAACAACAACAACAATAATAATAATAGTAATAATAGTAATGATTTGGTTCATCTAACTTAGTAAAATATTAATGTTGTGGTAAAATGAGCCAAAGTTAAATAAAAAAACATATTACCAACAGCAGCTATCAAATATGTTATTACTAAGATTCCAAAAAGATTATTTTTACTTTCACATATAAATGTACATGGCACATAATATAACTTTTTTACTCTTAAAGGAGTGCAGTGAAACACTGCTTTCAGCTTAATGTTAACATAAAAACCAGTCAGTATAGGCTTCAACAAATTAGAACCACAAATAACTTTATTTGGAAAAATATGCTGCAAATTCAGTCATCCATCCATTATTTATACCACTTATCCTGAAGAGGATTGTGTGTGTGGGGGTTGGGGGGGGGGCAATCCCAGCTGACATGACATGAGAGGCAGGGTACACCCTGGACAGGTCACCAGTCTATCACAGGAAATTTACTCATTTAAGACAAACATTTATAAAAGTATATCAAAACATGAAGCTAACAGTTATGGATAAGCAACTGTGTTTATATATAAAAAAAAGTGTATATTTATATACAACTAAACTACAAATTCAAATATTTGATTTAATTTGAGAGAGCTAATGTGGGTGAATTATGTTCAGAGGCAGCTTTAAAAAAAGAATGTAGTGCTAAATTTATCAGTGGCAATGGAGTCACCAAGAAGCTGGTTGTGGTGGATGGCTTGAATACAAATTACTGTACGTGACTGTCAACACTGAGACCAGCCTTTGCATTCACAATCCCATCTGTGGTTAAGTTTAGGCAACGGAAGCAAACTGATTAGAGTAGAACAGTGCTTTTGGCAAAAAACAAAAGTGGACTTTTTCTGTATTAAACCACAGCAGGATCTTTCCCCAAAATGTCCCTAAACATAACAACAAAAAGTTGATCACTAGAAGTAGATATTGTACTACAAGCTCCAGATATTTGATAGAAACATATTCTCACAGTTTTATAGCAAACAGTCTGGTTTCAATTACATTTCTAAAGAACACATTTAATTGTCAGTTTAACTGAATATAAACATTATTTTAAAGAGACAGAGCTGAGACAAAGGATTGTTAGTGACAACCTCATGATCTCCCAGGACACGGCAACCTACTGTGAGATGCAATCAGCCTGAAGACGCACTCATTTCCATCAGAAGGACTAGTTGGCAATCAGAGGCCTGAAGCATCTATGTGATAATTAACATTGAAATTACACTTCATCCTCATGTACAGACTACTTCTAATCCCTCTAGAGTCACCCGCAGCCATGGGTGTTCACTTCAGGTTATCAAATTTCATATTGTAAACAAACTTGAAGTGGCAAAAGACATTAGGCTTCTGGCACCCCCACGCAGTTGTTGAGGTGGAATTCAGAGAGGAAAAGTGAGACTGCTGACTGGAAAGGGACTGAGTGGACCAGTAACGTCTTGGCTTTGCCTATTTGGACAGTGATTATTATGGCTGTGTACTATACTCTGACACACTCTATTTGAAATGAAACCATTTCTATGAGATTAAAGTGTTAATATTCAGCTATAAGGGTGCTCAAGAAAAGTTGCATGCCTAATAGTAAATGATCATGACTGTTACAGTGTAGTGCACTGCTGCCAGATAGTAATCCTCATTTACTGTACAAACACTGTATTTTGTCTTCATTTTTTATATTTTATTCTATTTTCTAAAATTAAATTAGAAAAAGGAATTTGTATGAAAATTTAATACAGAATATAAATATAACATCAAAATGCTGCAGAATCCTGTAAAAAAATCTCAGCTTGTGCAGATGTACAAGCTTCTTTAAGATAAAATCAGCACAACAATAACAAATAATACAGTTTAATCTGCAAATTAGCTACTTAAACCTACATTTTTTCATGTCTCTTAAACAGAAGTGTAAAGTTTAAAATTGCACTTTGGCACTTAACTACAGTATTGTATATGTACTTAGTTACTTTCCACCACTGCATGAGGAAATTAGTTTTTTAAAAGGTTCGTTATGAATTTATTCAGTTCCAAAGATGCAAGGAAAGATGCAATATAGGATGAAACTTATTTTGTGAAAGGAGGCTTCCTTCCCAGTTGAGTGATATCTAAATACTTAATTTTTTATGTCCTCTCATGGTAGATTAATATAACATATTAGTTAAATATTGTCTGTTTGATATGCAGTTTCTCAGACCCATAACCTCTGTTTACTGAAGACTGCCTGTACAGTAGATCAGTCAAACCATTACACAGTTTTTAAGTATACTGGTATCATAACTATCATTTCTACACCAGGTGCAAGCTATTCATCAATGCTTCCAATAGGCTTATTCTATTAAACTTGTACCTGCCTTTCACTGGCATGGCTCAGTGCCACTGGATGCTGTGATACAGATGATTAAAAATATAATACAAATAAATTCTAAGCCATTCAGGTTTTATACAAGAATCTCCTATTCAAACTGATGGCTGGTTACTTTCTAGGTAAAAATATAGAAATAAGGCCTGAGCCTTTCCACAAAAGTGTAAGCATATTGTCAGCTTCACTTATAGGAAAATACTTGACCTGAAGCGTGAAAACGCATGAGGGGCATGCATCACATATAGCACATCTCCAAGTTGGTGTGGCTTGACTCATTTGACAGATAGGAAGTCTGTATGTCCCGTGAGATGGGCGAGTGAAGGACCTGCAGACAAATGTTGCTTTGAGAACCTGACAGAGATGATTTGTTTTGCCTCAGCTACATCTGAAATGCAGTCACCACCCCCCAAAAACAAAGCTGTTGCACAATAGATAAATCTGGTCAGAAAATGCAACAGATAACCTGTATTCTGGAGCCCTGCACTGGATTGGGGTAGATTTGAGCATTTCCCTTAAAAAATGCATGCATGAAGCCCCCGGTGATTTGGGGACACTATGCAGTTGCTTATATTACCTATAGGAAGAAACAGCTCTGTGTTGGTTTGTGACTCGTCGATTGGCTGTCCATCCCTGTACTGCTGCAATGGTTTGTCCACAGTTTCACTCAACACTGGACTTAACATTATTGTCCCACTTTGTGGCTGCAAACTGAATGTAAATGGAATCCTTGGAGCACATGTGAGCTGCTGTCAAACTTACCTGTCTGTGGCCTGTCTCCAGGTCTGTGGACTGGATGTGGCTACTGGCCTTGGAGCATTTAAGAGCCATTGTTCTTGCATCTACTCGTTCCAAATCTGTTTCTTATGTCATAAGGTAAGGACTGCTCTCCAGACTTTTCAACTTGTGTACCTTCTGCAATATGACCAGATCACCAGTATGTAGTAATCTGTGGCTCTGAGCTGTTCCTGTTCATCCTCATGCATACATTTGCACTGCTCATGGCATGTAATTTGCCTGCTTCCAGCAGTTGCATATGGGCAACAGAAGTAAAAGCAATCACAATAGATTATAAAAGATTATGTAATGGACCATAAATGTACATTGCAGTCCTCTGGAGTAGCATGGTGGAAGTTTTTAAATGGTGGAACATAAACTTTATTATAACAAAAACTGTATGTCACAGCTATAGTTCCTGAGCACATTTCATTTTTGGACAGTTGCAGTAAGATGGTTGCCTTGATCCTGCTCAGTTTATTGACTGTTTTGAAGTCTGGGAAGCTTTGTCATTCTGAGCCCACTGAGACACGGGCTGGTTCATTGCTTGGGGTTGATGGTAAATGTCCCAATACTTCAAATGACTTTGGATCTGCCTCTATGTCTTGTATATCTATGCTGCAACACTATGGGTCCTATCTTGTAACAAATGCATGGCGTGTAGGGTGGGTAGCCCACCTGTGTTTCCTAATTTCCTACCTGTGCAATTACTGTTTCCAGGACATGTGCATCTCGTTGCCTTCTTACCAAGCAGCAGCCTGCTGACTTCAAGCCGACAGGAGTGTCCGAATGAAAATCGGGTGTGTCCAGATAAATTTTGGGCGCGTTGGTAATATGAGTGTGCACAAAGTGACTGCACCACTGACCAGTAAAAACCAGGTCTGTGGCCAACAATCAAATCACCGTTGCTAGTTAATGGGCACTTTGACTGTGTTGTGATGTGCGCCTGTTGAGGTGCGTGCACACTGCTCGTGCACTGTGCTCGCTATACCTCGTTAGGCATTGATGTTTTATTGTCCTATTACTTCTGCTATTTGGGAATCCTCAGCCTAGTCTTGGACATCAATATGGATATGCAAATAAAAGCTATGTGAGTGCTACTTCTCGCATGTGATAAAATTTGTAGCCTCAGATCATCTTCATTTAAAATATTTTGGTCTTTACTTTGCTAGTTGTCTGCCTTTCAGCAGAGACTGCAGATAGGGGTGTTGATTGACAATGGGAGCAGTAATAGCAAACTTCAGGCAGGGTTTTTTTTTTTTATTAATTCGGTGTTAATTTCAAAACCATTAAACTGTAATTACATTAAAAATACTATGGGTACAGCTGGCTGGTGGGTATTTCAATATGAATTGATAATGGAAAGCAGTGTATCACAATTCTTATCCTCTCTCACCTTGTACTCTCATCTGAGTGGCCCTTTCCAACACATCACCGGCTCTTCAAATTGAGTGTCACTCACAACGGAGGCAAAATAATAAGCACCCTAACAGGGTGGGGGAAGGAGTGGTACATGCTTGAGGATGCTTTTCTGTCACCTCAGCAAATTCCCATGTGAAGGTCTGGAATCTGTTGGAATATATTCCAGTGTATGTACAACCTGAACATGCACCCCGCACATTTGAAAATTGGGCTATGTCATAAAATCCACATTTGGTTTCTAGCAGAGGACGTCAGTCCACTGGGAACGAAATATGTGGACTGTTGAGTCAACATATTTTAACAATAATTAGTAAAAAGATGAAACATGAAATGTCAATGCAAGGAGAGGGCAGATACGCCGGGTGGAAATCACACAAGTTGTATGTCTTTGATATATAGCTCTTATTTCAGACAAACCCTCCTCTTCCACAATGTTAATTGGCCTGCAAGCTGTATCCATTTAGCTGTTGAAAGCTTGTTGCTTGTAGGTATACCCATGGGTTTCACTAACACACTATCAAATGTGGTTTTCCACAAGCAGGAAGGTGTGGGGCTAAGGAGGCTACCTGCATTATCATCATCATCATCTTCATCAACAACCTTTATTTATTCAGGAAAAACCATTTGAGACCAAGCTCTCGTTTTCAGTGGTGCCCTCTATTGAAAGAAATTCAATGCCACCAATGCAAATCACACATTAAAAACAATAAAATGTATACACACAAAATCAACATAAATAAAATATCTGAGTAATCTTGTACACACATTTAAGATGTAAAGTAGTATATAAAAGAAGTTTAATTTGAGATAATAGGATAAGACTAGACAGTTTTGTCTTTTTCTGCATCCTATAACTATAAACTATGAGTTTCCAAAACACAATGAAAACTCACAGGCTGGAAATGTGAATGAAGCCACTCACATTGACTCATCACAATGTGGTCATATCACGCCTATAACACTCCACCTGCAACCCCTCACCCCCCGACCAAAGCAGCCCATAGCAGGGAGTTTTGTTTTCGCTGGACTATTGTGAACATGCTGTCACTTTACCATCACACTCCTTCATAACTGGCTGGTGATCTAGTTCTGTCTTGGATGTCTATTGATGTTCCCAAACAACATCCACATGCAGAACCTCGAGGGACATCCAAACATCTTGTTAAAAGTTTTGAAATTTAACAAATTTTTGACATCTGTGTTCTGGAAATTACATAATAAATCTGTAATCTGAACAAATTTAGTTTCCTTTCAAATAAGATTCTTGGCTTGGGCAGTTTTGTTTTGCTTTAATATTTCTACCCATTACACCGACAGCCAGCTAGGTGTTTGTTGTCAGTGTGTGCTTCAGTCTGTGACAAACTAATTAAATAAAGTACAAACTGGAATGTCTTTACAGGCAGTCTACACTTTTGAAGGAGGCAGGAGAGAATCTAAAATGAGATTTTTACTAGAGAGTTTCCTTTCTTTGAGGCTGTCTCTCTGGCCTAAAATGAATTGCCTACCAGACAAAAACATTACACAGTTCTGTTTTAATAAATAGCCATGGCATCTATCTAGGGGCTATTTTCTTTTCCTGGCCCACTCTTCATTAATCTGTGAGTAACTCATTAAGACAAGACATCTGCTGTCATGCGTATTCACAGGGCATCAATCTCAATGATCCACTCACTTGAATGCCCCCCCGCTCACAGAGGTCAGGAGCTTACACACACCTTAGCCAAATACATTTAAACCAATTTTTTTCACAGCTCATGACATTTAATCCTACAAACATTCCCTGTCTTAGGTCAGTTAGGATCACTACGAATGTGAAATGTCAGAATAATGGTAGAGACGCACATTCCCAGTGGGTCAGAACTTTACATACACTATTTGGTAGCATTGCCTTTAAATTTTTTAAATTGGGTCAAACGCTCCGGGACGCCTTCCACAAGCTTCTTACAATGAGTTGCTGGAATTTTAGCCCATTCCCCCAGACAGAACTGATGGAACTGAGTCAGGTTTGGAGGCCTCCTCGCTGGCACATGCTTTTCCAGTTAGGGCTGTGTGATGGCCACTCCAGAACCTGGACTTTGTTGTCCTTAAGCCATTTTACCACAGCTTTGTTAGTCTGTTTGGGTTAATTGTCCACTTAGAAGAAACATTTGTGACCAAGCTTTAACTTCTAATCTAAGAAATCCAAAGAGGGTGCTTCATGTGTTGTAAGTTCTCTCCTCCTCTTTCTTTTTTCACTTCAAATTTTAGTAAACATTTTGAAAATTGTATCTATTGTTCAGCATTTAGGGATCAAAGTTTGGATAGAAGTAGTACTTAATTACTCAAATCATTTAAGGTTCAGTTTGGGTGAACTGTTGAGTAAAATAATTCCTACTGCTGACATCAGCTTAATAAAGCAGCTACCCCTGTGTATCGAGATGCGGCTGCATATTGTTAAGAACGTATAGGCTTGAATGATACACTCCAACAATCATCATTTCAACTGCACCTTCAGCTGTTGATCTCACAAATGCTGATCCCTAATTACACACATAACCGTTAGGAGTATCTTAATTCAAATCTCAAGGCTTGCCTCAGGTGACCTTGTATGAAACCGAGTTATTTCTACTTTATAAGATAATGGAAAGACAAATTACTAAGGATTGCAGAAATTGCATTTTTATATACTATGGACTCATTCACCTTCCAGAGTGAATGTAGTTTGACAAATGTAATCATAATTCTGAACGATATGGGACTTGTGCAGACTAAGTGTCAACTTGTTGTGTTGTGACCAGTGTTGGATTTGAGGGGCTGACACTGATCAATATTTAACAGTTTAAAAATCTGATAACAATATATTATCCCACACAGTAACCACACAATAATGAAACATTAAAAAAATAAAATAAAAACAAGATTGAGATGACTGTGATACAAATCCACAGACTTGTGACCAAGATACACACCAATACTGATAGGATAATATCTGCTATGTGGGCCTGGCTGATTTATTAGTCTAGTGCTAGATGCTATCACTCAAATGCATCTCAGAGGAGACAAGGAGAGAGGAGTGAAGCAGCACAGATGTGTCCTACTGGGGCCTTTTTTAACCAAACAACAACACTTCTTCAATTTCAGTCTGTTTATTGAGTGGTCAGCTAATCTGATATGACAGTAAAAGGGCTGGAGTGGGGCTTATGATAAAAATTGCATGATTTGTAATGTAGATAAAATAATACCTGTGGAAACAGTAATAACAGCACCAATTACAGTTCTACAGTGAATCATAAATCACTAATGATTCAAATGTAATTTTTCAGCCAAAGACTTTTCTTCTCTTTTTCAAGTGCACGTCAATACCAGCTCTAGTCTATTGTAGCTGCATAGTCACGGTCATTAGTTTTAGTCCTATAATAGCAGTTTGACTCTATAAATACATCAGGCTATCTGTACCTGTGGTTTTATTTATTTAGCCTGTAAAATTTAGAACTGTTTGCATTGCTCCTTTATGTCTGTTCTGTTATTTCAGTCATAAACACAATTTAATTATTAGATTTTGCTTCTCACACATTCTGTGATGGCCTGACACAGCTACAGATCTATGCACAGTGTTGGGGCAGCAGTCATCAGATGCCAGGTGTTCTTTCAAATTACCACTGTCTACACATTTGACAGCTCAGATGCAGTGCATCGTAATTTTTTTTCAAAATGATATCCTGTGTAATAAACATATTTACTCTGTGCATGCATTTCTCCCTCTTCTCTCTCTTTTGTATTCTGGTTGGGAGGCATAGGCAGGCCTGTGAGTGAGGGAAGTGAAGAGCCCCATTAGCCAAATGGAATGGACACCCAGAGTGCACCCAGAGTGGCTTCCCTCCAGCAGCAATTATTAACACTGGGTAGTAGGAAGATCCTTTTTTTGTTCAAGGTGCCTTTCTCTCACCATACAAGCCCGATGACCTCCTTGACCTTCCAAGCAGCTACCAACAAAATGGTGATCCATCTTCTTCCTTTACCATCAGAAATGTTCACAGATGATGTCACCACCGCCCACACTGAAAAACCGCATGCAAAATAGTGAGCTAATGATATGTGTAACAGATGTGTAACCCTTTTTCTTTATGCCTGGCTGGTCCCCCTTTTCTTTGTTCACCTAGGAAAAAGAAAAGATGTTACCAGGCAATTGGTCCATGAAGATCAAGTCTGTTAGGTGACTATGCAGACAGTCATAGGAGCAAAATAACATAAAGTTAATTCACATGTCTTTCTAGCAGCAGCAGTTATCTGAAATATACACTGTTAATAGTTGAGTTATTGTCAGCCAGCCTTCAATCAGGACAAAGAGTAGAGGGTGAATTTTTAAGACCCCTGTGTATTCGGCTCCAAAAACCAACATGCTTCTCTTTTTATAGCTCTCAAAACACCCAGAGAGTTAAATAAAGACTAGAACATACTGTATGACTTCTTGAGATTCGTTGGGCAGAATCCTTGATAATGAGAACCTGGCATGTAGGATTGTAACAGACTAATAACGTCACAACATTTGCTGTCATGAGACATTGACTGTGGCCCAGATGCGGTTAGAAAAAGGCAAACCATTATCATGTTCTGCACTGCTCTTTCCAATCTCTACTCTCCTAGTCAGGTTACAAAAATTTCAGTCACGCCTGGGGTTTGGAATGTGTTGAGACAGAAGGTCATTGTGTATAATTGTGAAGATGGGGATTTTTTTATGTGCAGTGTGTGATCTAAATCAGAAAGATTCAGAGTTAAGTTTAGAAAGTCAGACATTGTAGCAGTGGTGACAGAGTCATATCATAAAAAGCCTAAGTCGTGTAACCACACCACTAGCTTCAGTGACTCCATGCAATCTCTCATTTAGTATTCTTTCTTTGGTCATTGTAAAAATCTAAATGCGTTCTTCTGGATTTTTTTTAAATATTCTAAAACAAGCCATCAACCACTATAACACACTACTGAAAGACAAAGCTTTGCGGTTTTAACAAGGTTAATTAATTTAACAAGGCTAGTGGTGCACTACTGTAGAAACAAAATTATATCATTAATTATAACATCTAGGTTGTAAAAAACACTGAACCCGAAACAGTGATACCCCCTCGCCCTGGAATCTGAATGCTAGCTGACGTCATTGTGAAAAGGGCCCATCAAGTTTTGCTAACTCTGTAACAGATACATTGCATTTCCTAAACTTCATAAAAGAATAAAAAGTTCAGTCTGCTCTCCGTTTGTTCTCCAGCAGAGACACACATACATTTTATTACCAACAACACCGCTGAGAGGCAATTGTCATAGGCTGGCTGCGGTTGGGACTGGTACTGAGCAAGTCGCTCAATGCAGCTATCTCCTGATGTGATGTTGTAGTGGAAATCCATGTTATCATGGCTTGGCTAACCTGAGCTTCTTAAAAAAAAACTATTTTTTATTGATATATCATTGTTTAGCAAAGCTTTATATATTGCTAATACTGACTTTCATTTATTATACCTTGTGAGCGGTAGCCTTGCATTGCATATGACAGCAGCAGTGTTTCTGATAAATTGCTTTTCTTTAGAAACACATAAAAACCTTCCCCGTGCAGATTCCCACAGTTGTGGGGACTGAATGCTCAACTTGCTGATGCTCAGCTGAGATTGATGCATTAAAAATAATTTAACAAATAATAATGAAAACACTGAATAGGCCGTTATTCTCCAATGAGAGAGCAGAAAAACAGGCAAATCAATTTATTCTTTTTGTGCTCATCACATATAACACAAAATCAATGTTCTCCAAACAATGTACTTCACACAGTACATGTATCCCTGTTGTGCAATTATGC
>NW_018128099.1:573644-577873 GCF_001952655.1 Monopterus albus
GGCTGTTAGATGTAAGACACTTAATTGAACAGACATGGCCCACGGTCAAACAAATCATCAAATAAAGAAACGCACTGTAACAGTGAAGTCAGTGGGAGAAAATACACACAAACCTGTCCAATAAATAGGATGTTAGCCTCATATAGAACAGCACATACTGTATAGTAGGTAAAAATATATGTATTCAAACCATTTTGGTACAGGACTTTAGGTTTGGTGCAGATGTACCAAATGCAATATATATTTAAATGTAGGCTTGTTTTGTGTGTGTAACATTTTTTTCAAATTCATGTTCCCACACAAGCATATTATGTGTTGGATCGGAGTGCAATAAACACCGGGTAGGTACATTTCAGGTCTCTTATAAGCACTGCCATTTCCCTCACTTGCATCTTTTTCTTGTGTCTTAGTCCTGCCCATGTAAGATGCCAGGAAAAGATGCGAGGAAAACATGAGGAGAGAGGACTCTAGGAGTCTTAGCCAAGCCTCTGGCTGGTGAACATTATGGCCAATGCAGATAAGAAGCCAGAGCTAGAAGTCCCTCCCTTATCATTAAGGCCTCTTGTTTGGGAACACTTCATGTTCCCAGTGAAATACAACAATGAACAAAGACAAGTTTATTATTTATTGTGCATCGATACGCCACTTAGTAAGTTCATTGGTAACCAGGTATGTTTTTGCAAATATATCAAACTTGCTAACAGATTTGAAATGGAGACTGGTGAGTAGGTTACAACACTATGAGATTTTCATTGTATGATAACCAGCTCAAAAAATATAATAGTTCCATGTTATTACAGTATACAGTAGGATGTTATACAATTACTATTATTATCAGCTACAACAGCCCTCAAAGGAATGAAAAGGAATGTGTTGCTGCAGTGCCACTAAAAACCACAGGCTCTATGGGCTCTATATTCCATATACATTAGTTCTGGAGCCAGTTAGTACTGCTGTGCTACCTGACTGCCACAACTGTCTACAGCCGTCATGACCACATATCACCCAGGAGCAGAGGAGCAGAGGGAGAAGAGGAGAGGATACTACCAGAGTTTCTTTGACTCTCACTTTGTCCTTATTGGTCAAAAATTGTAGGGGTAAGTTAGTTAATGCAGCTTTAAGGCACTATCATAAAAACTCCAAATCAATCTACTCTGCTCCGCCCAGCGCTCCCTCTCCCTGCTCCACTATATTCTACTCCAATCTGCTATGCTCCGCCATGCTCTCTACCCAGCTCTTCAGACATTTGTCATTATGAAATTACAATAAATGAGAATTCAACAAAAATTACTAATCAAGCAGAATTAATCTCTGACTGGTTAGAGAGATCAGTCCCGCTCAAAACCTAATGTCTCTGCACTGTTGTCAGTGCTGTTCACGAAGTCTGGGTCACAGGAGGCTTTGAAGTTTTGGAGCAGATTTCTACAACAAAAATCTTTATATACTGTAGCTTTAAGTAAAAGTACATATATACCATTCCATACCATACCATACCAATTTTATTTATAAAGCACTAAAAACAACCAAAGTGGACCAAAGTGCTGTACATTGCAATAAAACAGTATTTATTATAAACCCACAAACAACAATATAAAATATAATCAATATAATAAATGACTAAATCAACACAAAATGATTACAATTTGAATCACCACTATGTGACCAAACATGAGGAGAAATACAAGAACGCGCAAGGGAGTCGGATGCTTTGCTAGTGAAACTGCATAACCAAGAAAGACTTTTTACAAAACTTTCCACACCCAGAGATGCAGCTTTCAAGACAAGTTATGTCATATCCCACAAAATCGCCAGAAAAAATAAGGCGTTTTCTGACGGAGAGTTTATTAAACAGTGTTCGTTGGACTCTGCAGCACTAATATGCCTGGAGAAAAAGGGCACATATGAGAACGTACCCCTCTCCTGACGCACTATAACGAGGAGGGTTAACGACATCGCAGGAAATCTTTGGATCTACCTACATATGTGAACAGACATTCAGAAGTTCAACAAATCCAGATTTCAATGCACTTGTTCAGGCCCAAGCCAGACACGCTGCTGCATTTTGGACTATCTGGAGGTGAGTGATAGAAGGCTCACCAACCCCAAGATACCACGAATTACAATAGTCCAAATGAGAGGTGATAAAAGCATGAATGAGCGTCTCAAACTGCTGTCTAGAGACAAATGCTTTTACTTTAGCCAACTGGCTTAGTTGAAAGAAACTAGGTTTAACGACAGATGCAATTTGGCCGTCGAATCTTAAATCCGGGTCCATGGGGGGAGGGACAAGATGGCGCCAGTGTATGCCGCTGCTCGTCTGATGTTTGTTTTAATTTTAGTTATTGGACCTCTACGGACTGAGTCTCTGCTGGTGTATGATCGCCAATTTCTTTTGGATTTTCAATTAAAGTTGGTAATTTATGTATATTTGATCGTGACAGGCATAAGTCTGTTCCTCCGGTTTTGTCGGGGATTCCGGCCCATCTTTTTCGGGTTCCGGCTTTACTTCCCTGGCGGAAACGTCTCCGTCATCGAGGTAGGCGTAGTGATCAGCTAGGGAAGCTAAAAACCCATCTGATATACTCACCTTACTTTCTTTGAACGGATTGGGGATTATATTCGTCCTTCATGGTGTCTCTGCGTTTTCTGGATCCTGTCGATGCCTGTTTGGTGCCTGTTGTGGGTGGCAATGGAGGTCCCTGGCCTGTTAGGCCCTGCCTTGCTTGTTTTCGACGGCGTGGGGTGGATTGTCGTGTTTTAAAGACACTTCAACTGGTTCCTTGGCCGGCAGTGTCACAGGACCTGGTAAGGATTGGCCTGGTGAACGCTCGGTCGTTAAAAAATAAAACTTTTATCTTGAGGGATTTTTTTTAGTTCCTGGGGTTTGGATTTTCTTTTTTTTGACAGAGACATGGGTTGATGCTGGTGAGTTTAGTACTTTTGCTGAACTCTTGCTGGCTGGATGTTCTTATTTTAATTCGCCGCTGTCGTCTGGCCGTGGAGGAGGGACAGCATCTGTTTTTAAGAACAATTTTATAGGTAAAAAGTGCACACTACCACTACCATCATTTTCCAGTTTTGAATTGACTTTATTTGAAGTGGGTCGGTCTGACCCTGTACTGTGTGCTGTTATCTATAGGCCACCTAAATATAACAATAATCTTCTGGATGATTTTTTTGGATTTTTTGACTGGTATTATGCCTTATTATGATCATATTCTTTTATTAGGTGATTTTAATATACATGTGTGTTGCCCAGATAAGCCACTGGTGAAAGAATTTTTAGCTATTATTTATTAATTTTAACCCGGTTCTTTAATCTGAAGGCCCCAAGAAGTAACACTCAGGATACAGAAATCAGCTTTAAGTAGATTTATTTTCTTCTGGTTAGATGCAGAGTTATTACAGCGCTGGGCTCTGAGAGATGACAAGTCTCCAAGAGCCGATGCCTGTTTGGTGCCTGTTGTGGGTGGCGATGGAGGCCCCCGGCCTGTTAGGCCCTGCCTTGCTTGGCTTCGACGGCATGGGGTGGATCATCATGTTTTGAAGACACAACTGGTTCCTCGGCCGGCAGTGTCACAGGCCCAGGACCTGGTAAGGATTGGCCTGGTGAACGCTCGGTCATTAAAGAATAAAACTTTTATCTTGAGGGATTTTTTTAGTTCCCGGGATTTGGATTTGCTTTTTTTGACAGAGACATGGGTTGATGCTGGTGAGTTTAGTACTTTGGCTGGATGTTCTTATTTTAATTCGCCGCAGCTGGTAACAGACTACGTTATTTATCAAGACTGGGGTTTTACCTTCTATGATTACCTGATTACCAAGGTAAAAAGTGCACACTACCACTACCATCATTTTCCAGTTTTGAATTGACTTTATTTGAAGTGGGTCGGTCTGACCCTGTACTGTGTGCTGTTATCTATAGGCCACCTAAATATAACAATAATCTTCTGGATGATTTTTTTGGATTTTTTGACTGGTATTATGCCTTATTATGATCATATTCTTTTATTAGGTGATTTTAATATACATGTGTGTTGCCCAGATAAGCCACTGGTGAAAGAATTTTTAGCTATTATTTATTAATTTTAACCCGGTTCTTTAATCTGAAGGCCCCAAGAAGTAACACTCAGGATACAGAAATCAGCTTTAAGTAGATTTATTTTCTTCTGGTTAGATGCAGAGTTATTACAGCGCTGGGCTCTGAGAGATGACAAGTCTCCAAGAGC
>NW_018128099.1:578307-581562 GCF_001952655.1 Monopterus albus
ATGGGATTGCTAATAAAACATAAACAGTCATAATAAACTTTATCATTATAAATGCAAAATAATACTAACAGTAAATAAAACTGCAACTCCTGAAATCCAATTCTAACATATTGATGCTTTTGATTATGTGTGTCTGGGCCCACACATGAGCATGGACATACGTTGGATCTTGTTTTTTCTTATGGTGTGCCTGGGTCAAACCTAGATATATGTATAAATGTTTTTTCTGATCATATGCCTATTGTGTTCGCGGCTGGTCTTTCTGGTGCAGTGGATGCAGTATGTGTGCCTGCTCAGCGTCGCCAGATGCTTAATTCTTCCACTGCTGGCCTGTTTGTTGCTGCGTTTGACCAGGCTGTTGCTAAGTCGGATGTGGCCGCTGGTGATGCAGAGGAACTTAGTTCCTGGTTTGACTTTTCTTGTCACTCCATAATGGACTTGGTGGCCCCGTTGAAAATTCTGTGTAATCGGGATTTGGTGTGGTTTCAATCGAACAGTTACAAGAAGTTACTATGGTTTTTTTTACACTGGTTACATCTGCAACATAGGATGAGGCCGGAACCCTGGTTTGGTACTAAAACTAATGCGGCTAGACAAACCTGCCACAAAGTGGAGCGTCATTGGAAGAAGGATGGACTGCAGGTCTCGTTTCAAATCCTAAAGGACTGTTGGTGTAACTACCAGAAGACTGTTGAAGAAGCAAAACGAAAGTATTTGTCAAATATTATTGTGTCTAACAGTCATAATCCGCGTGTCCTGTTTAAAAGAATCAGGTCTGTTGGCCCCTCCACAGTCTACCTGCTTGGAAGCATTGGTTGAGCTGTGTGATAATTTTTTATGGGTTTTTAATGAGAAGCTTGCTATTATAAGGCCGTCTGTTCCAACTTCTGTTTTAGATCCTTCTGAATGTGCCCCTTGCCTGGCTGTTTTTGATGCGTTTGAGCCTGTGACTCTCCTGTATCTCCCGTTTTTGGAGGAGGTAGTGTAGAAAGAAATTCTTGATAAAAGAATATAGTGCTATGTTATGTATTTGCAAAACTGTTTAAAAGATTGTTTAATCTGCTTGGCCGTTATAATGGCTTGACCTGTGCACTAGAAATGCTGTGTGTTTAAGTGCAGACTCAGAACAACAGGAAGTTGCGCAGATGCAGACTGAGACTGTCTGCAAGAAGAGTTGTGAGGGTATAAGGTCTCATTGTTTTGGCTTTATATTATCAACATTTATCAACATTATATGAGATGCTTGGCCTTCTGTGATGGACATCTGCATTAGCAAATATATCTACATGATTATCTCAGTATCATATGCTTTATAATTGCCTTTTGTTTTAACCATTTCACTTGTCTTTAAGAATATAGGAGACATGTGTAGGCTGTAAGAATCAGACAAACAGGAACAGGGCGAGTGTGCAGAGCAGCGCTGCCGGTCACAAGAGTAGAAGAGACGTGAGTCAGAAGTGCCGTTCCTAAATCTGCAGACAACAACTAACTGTTTGTAAAGACGTGCGTAGGTGTGTAATGTCTGGTTCAGAAGGTCAGGATGTTATTCTCAGAATTTCACAGATCAAAATCTGCCTGGCGACAAGATCACCAAATGAGGGGTCAGAACGAGGTCAACAAACCAACCAAGGAACGAGGATGAAGGACAACACGGATGATGTCAGATTTACAGTCATTTGCATATTCATGACTGTATTATAAATTCTCTGTGGTGAGGAGACTAGGGGTTCCGCTTCCTGAAAGAGGCTGTGAACCATACTTCTGGTTCCAGAGCTGCTGGTCAGCCAGATAGGGCTTCAGACAGAGACAGAACCCAGAGCTCTGTATTGCTTTCCTTGAATATTGTAATAAATATCTTAATGGACAGATTTGTCTTTGAGCATTCTTCATAAAAGAACACGCAGGACTGGTTGAATCCAACAATATGTAACTCAAATAGAATCTGGCCCATCAGTGGACAGTTGATGTTGCCCATGTTCCTTGAGGTGCTGATGACGCCCGTAGGTCCCCCATCTTTCAGCCAATCCATTTGGCATCATCAAGCTGAATAACCAGCACTGAAAGAAATATTCTTATCAAACTTCTTTGACAAAACTCAGTTTATTTATATAGCACCTTTTACAGAACCATGTACTTCATCTAATACACACACGAAAAAAGTGAGGAAGAACAACATGTGTTTCTCAGGTTCAACACCAGGTTCACAGTCCAATTGTATAACAGGCAGAGTATAAACATAGTAAAAAGAAGTTTTAAATAAAAATATTTTTCTTTCTTACAATCATAAGAAACTATTTTAATGAAACTAGATGTCCTCATCTAACCCGTTGGTATCTGGGGTTCCGCAGGGCTCAGTTTTAGGGCCCCTGCTTTTCTCTTTATATTTACTTCCTCTTGGTTGTGTTTTTAGAAAACATGGTGTTCCTTTTCATTGTTATGCGGATGATGTGCAGATGTACATACCAATAAGGGGAAGAGACACATCATCGGTTGTATCATTATTGTCATGTTTTAAAGACGATAAGAGCTGGATAACTTTGAATTTATTGAAATGAAATGATACGAAAACCGAGGCCTAGGATGAGACTTAGGGGGACAGGGCTTTTGCTGTGGGGGCTCCAAAGTTGTGGAATTCATTGCCCCTATATATTAGGCAGGCCCTCTCGTTGTCCATTTTTAACGTGTATTTGAAAACTCTTCTGTACCTTTTGGCATTTGACCCGGTATGAGGCTTTGTTTTGCTGAGGATTTTTATTTTATGATGGGTGGTTGTTTAATTGTAATTTTGTTTTATTATTGTGTTTTTGTTATGGTAGCCCCCCTCACCAGGAGGGTGAGGGAGGACTGAGGTTGGACTCAAAGCCCACAACAAAAAACAACCCCTGCAACACAACAAAAACAAAGAAAAATGGTCCCAAAAGCAAAATATCAAAGCAACACAAAACAACAGGTCCAAAAACGGCAAAAGCTGTCCAAAAAACACAAAATCCAAAAACAAGCCACATAGTCAAAAATGAAAAAGGCAGGGGCGAAAAAGGGCAGTTCCAAAAAGCGACCACAGCACCAGACTTGGGAGCGTGGGCACCAATCTGGAGGACAATCCCGAGACCGGACAGGGCACCGGAGGAGCAGCTGACCTCGGCACCGGTCAGACGATGGCTGGGACGGCGATTGCAGCTGCAGCTGGAGGTCAGGCTGAAAGGAGAGATAGGGAGCCAGCTGTGGAGCTGGTGAAGGATGCTGCCGGGGGGGGGG
>NW_018128099.1:581948-582371 GCF_001952655.1 Monopterus albus
TAGTCCAAAATGAAAAAGGCAGGGGCGAAAAAGGGCAGTTCCAAAAAGCGACCACAGCGCCAGACTTGGGAGCGTGGGCGCCAATCTGGAGGACAATCCCGAGACCGGACAGGGCACCGGAGGAGCGGCTGACCTTGGCACCGGTCAGAGGATGGCTGGGACGGCGATTGCAGCTGCAGCTGGAGGTTGGGCTGAAAGGACAGATGGGGAGTCGGCTGTGGAGCTGGTGAAGGCAGCAGGGCGGCCTCATTGGCGAACCCCACTGGTGCGGGAACCAGGGCGGCCTTGTCGGCGAACCCCACTGGTGCAGGAAGTAGGGCAACCTCGTCACCTACCCACTCGGGAACTGGAGGCAGGAGAGCGGCCTCGTCGTCACCGACCCACTCGGGGACTGGAGGACGGGGGGGGGGCACGATCATACCC
>NW_018128099.1:582644-583193 GCF_001952655.1 Monopterus albus
GGCGGTGGCTGCCGTGGTTTGGAGACAGGAAACCATACAAAAAAAAATGGTCAGCTACCTAGAGGGAAAAAGAGTCAGTGGAGGTGAGGGCTGTGTCCAGGGCTGCTGCAGTCTGTGGTAGGTGAAAGGGGATGAAGGAAAAGTAGCACCTGAGCCTGCTGAGTCCAGTGGTGGCCGGAACATTCTGTTAAGGTAGCCCCCCTCACTAGGAGGGTGAGGGAGGACTGAGGTTGGACTCAAGTGTGCAGACCCAGGTGCTAGGGGGAAAAACATGACGGTAGCAGGTAAATAATGCAACACAAAGTATCAAAAGAACATAACATAGGAAGGTACGGTACTTGGATATGTATAATATGTAGTGTAGTGTAAATTAGCGTAGCTCGTAGGTAGTGTGGTAGAGTCAAGCCAAAACGCACAGTGTCTGTCAGCATAGCATTCTACCAACAGGTACAGTCCGTGTTACTATGTTAATGTTCTGGCAAAACCGGAGCGTCTGCCAGAGGTTTATATAAGGAGGCGAAGGTAATCATCGGGATGCACCCCAGCTGT
>NW_018128099.1:583402-619284 GCF_001952655.1 Monopterus albus
ACCCGCCGAGCGGCCCTGACAGTTTTATGTTAAGCACTTTGGTCAGCTGTTGCTGTGTTAAATGTGCTATATAAATAAAGTTGATGATGATGATCTTAATACCTAAATTTAAAATATTCTTTTTATTATATTGAGCCAATGAGCCCAAGTCAAAGGATGGGGAACCAACAGAATCACCAAATACTATCACTTCAGTCTTATCCTCATTCAGCTTTAAAAAGTTAAAAGCAAGCGAAGATTTAATGTCATCGAGACATTCAAGAAGTGTACTAACAGAAGAGCTCGCCTTATTAACCAGCAGGTAAAGCTGGCAATCATCCGCATAAAAATGAAAGGAACGATGATTCCTGAGTATGGAACCGAGAAGAAGACGGTAAAGGGAAAATAGAAGGGGTCCAAGGACCGAGCCTTGCGGTACCCCATACCAAAGGGGCTCAGAGGAAGACACAGCATCTCCGAGTTTCACGCAGATGGATCTATCCTTCAGATAAGATTGAAACCATTCCAGAGCTATACCCTGGACACCCACCCAGTGCTCTAAACGAGAAATTAGGATATTGTGCTACACTGTGTCAAAAGCAGCAGTCAAATCTAAGAGCACCAGGACCACACAATTCCCTGAGTCAGTTACAAGAAAAATGTCATTTAAGACTTTCACCAAGGCTGACTCAATACTATGCAGGATTTTAAAGCCTGATTGAAAAGTCTAAAGAATATTATGCTCATCTAAGAAAGCCAGTAACTGAGCGTAAACTATCTTTTCAAGGACTTTGGAGAGAAATGGCAAATTTGAGATGGGCCTAAAATTTGAGAACATTGCAGGATCCAGACCAGGTTTCTTAATCAGCGGCCACACCACGGCATGTTTAAACATCATTGGAACCAGGCCAGAGGATAAACTACTATTAATAATGGAGAGAACAAATGGCCCCACAACCGGAAAGATTTCCTTTAAAAAACAGCATCATTTGGGGAGCCAGAGGGATTCAGTCACCCAACAATCTCCTGGCAATGGGATAAGGACACACACTCAAACTGGTCGAGGACAGCGGAGCCGGGACGAGAAACAGAAAAATCATAAGCAGGAGATAAAATTTGAGCTCTGGTAGAAAGAACCTTGTCATTAAAACAAGAATAAAAATTTTTGACAAAGGGCGGGGGAAGACTGAAAACAGGCAACCTGAGGGACATTCAGAACTGAGTCAATAACTTTAAACAACACACGAGGCTTATGACAGTTTGACTGAATAATATTAGAGAAATAATTTCTCAAGATTTTTCAGTGTTTTGATAATCATGCCAAGAGTTTCTAAGTATCTGAAGTGACACTTGTAGTTTGTCCTTTTTCCACTTGCGCTTAGCCCTGCGACACTCATGCCTGGCAGCATGGGACTCTTCGTTTAACCAGGGCTTGAGCCTAGTCCTAGGGCGCCTAGTCCTCAATGGTGTTACCACATCGATGGAGGCCTGACAGGTAAGAGTGAAGGTGTAATGCGAGTTCTTCTGTATCCGTAGAATCAGGAATAATGAGGTTTCCATTAATAAAGTCAGAGAATTGAGTGAAAGTGGAGGAATTAAATACACGGCAGAGCCACGGAGCAGTGTAAGGAGCAGTAGGATAATAATTAAGATCAATCACAAATAACACGGGCAAATGGTCAGAAAACACAGCGTCACAGATTTCCAACTCACTGTAAAAGTAGCCTACTGTGTTTCATTGAAAATATTATTGGAGCTTTTTGTAACTACTTTGTATCTAAGTGTAACTATTGATTCTTTTTTGATTCTGCTGATTAATATTTCCATTAATTGGCTGACTGATTGTAAAATTTCTGACAATAGTGAGAAATGCATCACAGTGCTCTAAACTATTACTAAAAGAATTGATAATTTATTGTAAATGTGTAATAGCACAGCCAGACTGATCTCTTTGTATCCTTGCTAGATGCTGTGCTTGACTAAAAGCAGATGGGCCAGTGCCTTTATAGTCAGGGCCTCAGATCCATAGGAACTGCATATCAGCATTTCATCATTCAAAAACTCTATAATACTGTGCAATCAATCCTTTTCTTTCCTTTTGTCGTTATAACATTGGTTTTATGACCTTTTGCCATTATAGTTATACAGAAGAGATGCAGATAGAAAAGAGAGGGATAAAGGGAATAACATGCAAATTAGCTTCCTGAATAGACTAAAATTACACCCCACCTTCTTTGACTGTATGTATCTGAATCTATATATCCAGGCAGGTGTGTGCAGGAAATGACCTTGTCATGAGGAACTGCTCTCCTACCCCACACTCCTTTCATTCGCTGTCCATCTCTCTCTGTCATGTTACATATGACCACCTTGCCCATTTTTGGGCAAGAGCAAGAGCACCACATTCAACTTTAATTTGAATGTTAAAAGAGACTACTATGTGGCTCAGAGCACCCTGACTCAGCTTTATCCCCATGTCAATGCATTTGGCTGGACTCATAGCACTGAAGCAGACAAAAGTGCTGTCATGCACAGTTCTCAGTCTGAAGTTGGGTCTAATTATATATCAGTAATTAATGATATAAATGCCCTCAAAAGACTACACTACTAAATTAATTAAACAAACAAACAAACAACTAAATAATCCTTCTCATTTCTCATCTTGGTCACAGTTCCTTAGGGACCAAATGTATGAAATCTTTGATGATGAGATCTTGTTCGCAGGTTTATCCACCTGTGACTTGCCAGAATCTTAGGTTTTAGCTTTTGAACTCAGTCCCAGTCTCTGCTCATGTAGTTGTAGAGTCTCTGAAACACCTTAAAGATGTACTGAAGGCTGATTGGATAATTTGGGTCCAGAGCACATGCTACGCCCACGAGCATGATGCAGGCACAGACCAAAGTCTGACTGTTCTGGAGTACCTCTACTCCTTCAATGACCAGTTCCACTCCTTTTTTTCTAAATATTTTTGAGGCATTTTTTGGCTTTTTTTAAAATTGAAAGTACATCACGGAGAGGCAGAAAGGAAACACAGGAGACCTGACAAACATTGGCAGTCAGAATAAAACTGCTGACATCATGCACACAGTGTGCTGCTTAGGGTATGGTGCACCGTGCCATAACCACTCAGCTACAGATGCCCCCCAGTCCCACTCCTTTTGCTAGTTGCTTAACCTTTTACATGGACTATGCAGGTCTCTGAGACCATTTGTTGTTTTGCTCTCTCTGTCACAGTCCTTGAAGTCACAAAAAACAACCCACAAACATTATGTATATAGTCAGAACAGCAACTGAAAACCATGTTGCATTACAGATTTACAACCAGCGAGGGCTGGGATCCCAGACAGGGATCAAGTAAAAATCTAAAGTAGAGATTCAATCATGATTAAGATGGCATTTCCAGACTTTATTTGGAATAATCCCTGATTTTGTTTAGTCTTGAATTATGTATAACAACTCCCAGACAGAAATGAGCTACACCAGGAAACTAGAGCAGTGAGAGAAAGCATTATAAGAAACAAATAGGTTTGAAGATAATTCATTGTGAACATTCCAGGTTTTAGTATGTTTCTATAGAAAAAGATTAATTGAATTTATTATCTTACATTAAAAATTATTTTAACAAAGTACAAAAAATTTTGAATTATTGCTTTGCAGATATGAGGTCATTGTGATTTTGATCTTTGACCAAAAACTAATCAGTTTTGAGTCCAAGTGGACTCTTGTGCCAAAGCTGAAGAAATTCCTTCAAAGTGTTCCTGAGATATTTATGAAAATGGGCCAGACTGATGGTCCGACAGCCAAAAATCAGAATGTTACAGCTATGCACCATGGAGGTATTAAAAAACTCCTAACAAAATACATAAAACATGTACAGTAATGTGACACATATTTAAGCACCTGTTTAACACCTTGTCTTCTACTGCCAAATGTTGGTTATCTTTCTTCCAGTGACTCATTTGGCACTGCAGAAAACTTTGATGAGGCTGTAGGAATGCTGGTCCAGCTGTGCAAAAAAAATGTTGGCTGAAGTGGAACTGTTGTAATCCTGAAGAACTTGACATTTATTTGACAGGGCTGGCCATTCTCTTTGGAAATCTGTACAATTGGAAATCACTGGCTCTTGGACTATTTCTTCCCTTCTGTAAGCAAAAGTGTGCTCCATTTTATTTTATTTTGTTTTTGCTTTATCAGTCCCTCATTGTTTTTCTTTGTCATGTCAGTCAGCACTGAAACCATATCCGCTTCAAGGCTTTCTTTTGAAATTCCCTTTGTGTAGCAAGGACAATTGTTTTCTACTATTTGCAGCAGGGTTGCCTTTGCGACGTTTCTTGTATTTCTGGGAGTTGACGAGGACCTCTGGACATCTGAGTCAAACAAGCTCAGTGTGATAGTTTGTCATCTTTGTCAGTGTCAATGTCAGTGTCAGTGTCATTGGCAATTTATTTTTAAAGCACATTTAAAAACAACATGAGCTGATTAAAATCCTGTAAAACAAAATCACATGTAAGAAAAACAACAGGAATTAACTAAGGTGCTATAAATACAAAAATAGAGGAAAAGAGGAAAAAAAATGTTAGGAAAAGCATCTATCAATCAGTGTTAAGCACTGTTGTATAGAAATGGGCTTTTAGCTGAAGTTTAAAACAGTCACAGAAGAGGCCAGCCTAATATGTAAGGAGAGGTCACCTCTACTCTTTAGTAGGGAGGAAGGGACAGTCAGTGGAGTTAAGGGGCCTATAGTGGGGCAATAAAACTGAAGGAGCTCCAAGAGATGAGAGGGGAGCAAGGCCATTTAGAGCTTTGAAATTCATCAATAAAATTTTAAAGTGGATCCTGAAACTGACAGGTAGTGAGTGGAGACAGGCCAAGATGGTCTAGATATGCTCTCTTTTTCAGGTATTAGTCAAGAAATGAGCTGCAGCATTCTGAACTAGTTGGAGATGGTTTAGTGAGGATTGGCAGACATCAGCATAAAGATAGGTACAGTAGTCTAAGGAGCTTGAAATAAAAACAAGAATGACTTCCTTTACGTTTTTCTTGAAGAACGGATTTATTTGCTTCTCCATTTTGAGAGCAATGTCTAATATTATGTTCACATTCAAGTCTGAGGTTTTGCAAAAACAGTTTGGTGTAAAGATTATAAGCTTGGCTTTACCTTCTTTGTTTTATGTTTTTCCATCCTTCATGTCCTGAGGAAGATCGTTTCTCTGTCAAACAGGTCATTTCTGCTAAAAGCCAAAGCTGCTTTAATGTGCTGCCGAATGTGGTGAAGTACACATCCATAATGCTGAAAGCACATCACTGCCCTAATAGGCAAAGCCAAGACGTTGCTGGTCCACTCAGTCCTTTTCCAGTCAGCAGTCTCACTTTTCCTGCCTGAATTCCACCTCAACAACTGCGTGGGGGTGCCAGAAGCCTAATGTCTTTTGCCACTTCAAGTTTGTTTACAATATGAAATTTGATAACCTGAAGTGAACACCCATGGCTGCGGGTGACTCTAGAGGGATTAGAAGTAGTCTGTACATGAGGATGAAGTGTAATTTCAATGTTAATTATCACATAGATGCTTCAGGCCTCTGATTGCCAACTAGTCCTTCTGATGGAAATGAGTGCGTCTTCAGGCTGACTGTATCTCACTCCAATCTTTTGAACTGTAGCATACATGTGAAAATTGGAACTGAACCTGAACACACTGAGAAAAGATGCAATGAAAAAGACTTAAGATGTGGTCACACAGAAATCACAGTGAATGTTGGCCTCACATCATATTTACTAATTTGACTGCTGGACTGTTTGTGCATTCTGTGTTGATAGACACTAGCTAATGGATTAAATGTAAGGCACGAGCTGTGTGTTTGTGTTAAATTCACAGCTACACAGGAACTCCAGCTCCAGCTCTTTCTCTCATGTCACTTCAGTCTGTCTCATTTTTACTTGTCCCTGTAGCTTTAAGATGTACCAAGCTCATTCTTTTCTGCTTGAGTTGAAATATTTTCAGACCACTGGATGCATTGCCATGTCAATCTAATCACATCTAACTGCATCTTTCCACTGACTGTGCATGTGATTGCACTGCCTCTGAAATTTGTCTTGTGTCCTGACCACAGAGCAATGGTGGAGCAATGCACTGTGCTCAAAGCTAAGAATAATGTACTGAGATGTCAAGTCTAATGATAAGCTTCTCAGTTTTGCAGGTATTTGGTCATCATCTAAAAAATAAAAATTTAGACCTGATACTGATTCTAGCTGAAAGGTCATGGGCTCAACAAAAATGAATGGGATTCAATTAATTTCAATAATTTCATGCATTTTATCAAGCATTTCACTTCAAGCATCAGTTTTTGGAAGCCCTAGATAGAAGCTCACAGGATCTTCAAGGTTATTAGAATTTATTCTCAGGGAACAGTGAATGTCTGTACTTTTGTGCTAATCCATTAAGTAGATGATATATATCAGTAATGCAAAAAGTATGTCTGTTACCATTGTGATCACTTCTAGTAGCTTCTCTCAAATAGGTGAAATTACATTTTCAGCTAACGTGAAACAGTACTTGTTCAGGACAGCCCCAATAATGAATGTTCACACAGTGAGTCTATGGAAACTCTGTTTGTTTTGATCAATTAAAAGTTCCATTTAATTGACATTCTGATTGATACAGCTACTTTACTCTATGAGAGCTCAAAGCAGCTAAGTGAAAGTCTAAATATAAAAAGAAATGACATTTGCAGTGATTAAAATGACCTACATTTGTAATTACATGAGCATTCACCACTGTTCTTTCCACTTCCTTATTGGCACAAACATTCCAGTGTTTTCCATGCTGCCGCAGTGAGCCGTTAATCTGATGACTGATTCAAACCCACCAAGTATGCTCTTTGTATTTGTGTGCATCTGTGCAGAGGCTGGCTGTGATTTTTAAGCTGCCACACTTCCTATTAAAATACATCTGATGGCATTCAGAACATCAGTATTACTTTCATGGCTAATCTGCCAAACTGATAAGGTAAGGAAGTGAGTGGCTTAAAAACAGAGAGCAACTGGGATGCCACTAACAGACACTCTGTTTAATCAATTATCTGTACTATCTCAACCTCCTCATTCAAATAGCTGCCACTTTACCGCCAACAAAAATCAGATATATTTGCATAAACACCTTATCATTTAATTACAGTGGAGAGTTCTTCAATCATGCTTTTGTGAAGGCCTTAGTGATTCAAATGATTAAAAGCTGGAAGACGAAGACAATATATATATAATGTAATATATATTACATCATATTAGAAATAACTGAAAGGTATGGATGTACTCAGTAAAATTCCATCCATACATTAATTTCCTGCTGCTTATCTAGGTCAGGTCATGGTGGCAGCAGTATCAGTGAAGTAGCCCAGACATCCCTCACACCAACAACATTTTCCAGCTCCTCTTGGGGGACCCTAATAGGTTCCCAGGCTAGATGATACTTATATTCCCACTAGCATATGCATGGTCTACCCTGGGGCCTCCTACCAGTTAGTCATGCTCGGAAAACCGCCAATAGAAGGTGCCCAGGAGGCATCCTTGTGAGATGCCCGAACCATTACATCTGGCTCCATTTGCCAGTTGTATTTGTGCTCTCATTCTTTCATTCCCCACAATCCAGTCTGACCACCTCTATGTGATATCTCTGCAGCGCAAAAATGTAGTATTCTAAGGGCTGAAAAGGTATTGGCCGTGAAAATGTCCATACAGTAATTACATTTTAGACAAAACCATCTACTCTAGTATATAAACATCATTTCAAAAGATGGGATGAAACAAAGCAGCTCTTTTGGCTTTGACTCCATTTTTCTTTTTTTATCCACTTATGCATGCAAGTACCTAATTATGTATAAGGGCATGAGTGCACAGATTTAGTGTAGACACTGACAGAGAACTGCAGCAGCAGCAGCTGCCACCGTTGTAGGCAAGGTAAAGCCAACAGACTGTCAGAGCTATACATTTCAGTTACAATTGTAGAAGAACACTATCAACACATTTTCTTTATGGTAATATCATTGAATGTAAAGAAGAAAATAAAGATATTGGATTTTGGCCAGCTTCAAATCCTCAATGAGTCTTTTTATCTGTGCAGAGTACTTACAGAATTTGAGAATTAAAAATGTGATTTGATTTATTATTAAGATCCCCATTAGCTGATGTAAAACATCTGCTACTCTCCTCACTCAGTGGGCGGATGATGCCATTTTCCCACATGATGCTGACTTGGCAGGCCTGTTTCTTTTAAGATCCAACAGTAAGTATTATTTGTGTCTGTCACAAAGCCTGATGTTTTAAGAAAGAAGCAATGTGTCACAGAAGGTATGACAAACTATGTATGCATATTTTTGAGAAAAAAAAAGAAAAAATCATGTATTATTTATGAGTATGCAAGAAAACATGTATAATGTATCACTGATGTCCTGTAATCCAGCACACTGTGTATGAAAGACCCCACAATATTGTACCATCCATAATGAAGGAAATTTGGGAAAGCAGTGATAAATAACATATGTGAGGAAAAGATAAACACTTTTATTCATTATTACTTTCACTGGCACCAAAGGCGTTTTATTATAAACACTGCAAATCACAGAATCAGGTGGTATTAGTCAAATCAACAGTTTCTGTCTGAATCAACAATGATAGTCTAAATAAAGGCAAGTACATGAGCAGCATATTTGAAAATTCAGTTTAAAATGAACATTTTCTATGAAGTTATCTTTCTTATGTGCAAGAAAATGAAGAGAACATTTTCAACCCCACAATGAAAGGCTGATCTGAAAACACTTAGACAAAATCAACTGGACTAGATTTCTAGGTCGAAGACGTTTTACCTCTCATCCAAGAGGCTTCATCAGTTCTGACTTACTGGTGTTGAGCTGGAGATATTTATCCCCCTCAGTGGTGTTTCAGTCCTTTGAGGGCCAACAATGTCCCTTAACGACTGAGTCGTTACAGCCCAGTATCAGTGAGAGTCGTTACCTGTCTTTGTCTTTGTCCACAGGGGAGGATTCAAAGACAGGTAACGTACTGTACAGTATTATTCTTTATTATGCTTTTAGATTTAAATTCTAATTTTAATCTATTGTGTAATATATTTTATTTCATATTCTCAGTTCCTGTCTTCCTGAGTTCATGTTAAGTGAGTGACAGGTGTTGCACGCCTCCTTAATTTGCTAATAATTTGGGTTAAATTCATTCAGTCCACAGATGGAAGGAGAAGTGAGCGACTGTGACAGTTAGGTGGCTGTCAGCATGAAGAAAGTATATTATTTACTTTCTCATGCATTTTCTTCAGTGTTTCAGGAGGAAACAAATAACACAAACAGTCAAATGATAAAATCTTAAGTTCTGCATTACTTGGTTTAAACAAACGGACTGGCTAACAGCAAGTGTAGCTAACAATTCATTTTTCTGTTTCCCACCCTGGCTTTTTGGAGGAGATGTGGCTTGGATCAAACAAGGAATTGTGGCTTTGAAACATATTGACATGACAATATTCTGATAATGTGATTCAAGCAATTTCTGAACTCCAGCAGGCCGTGTTTCTAGACCTCAAAGCTGAGTTCTCTTTATTTTGATAGGCAGTTAACAGATCACCTGTCAGACCCACAGATTAACAAGTCATATCTAAGACCAGCCAAAAATGATCTGCATGAATGTATGTTAGTTGTTTGTGGATAAAACGTAGCTGATGAAATATTTCAGGCACCATTGATGGTTGTGCAAACTGACCAGAATATGTTAGCCAGCACATGGCTGTGCTCAGGTATCACTTCAAGTTCTGTTGTGGAAAAACTGCACAGACTTACAATGCGACAGTTTTAATGAACAGTGTATATCAAGCTTGCAGGCCAGGTTAAAGGAAATGTTCCTTGACACACACACACTGTGCACAGCTAATCCCATCAGTTATCATGTAACAGACATGCTGATCCCATCAGAATATTGCAACATTTTTCTCCAAATCCTCCAAGATAACGTTAGTCCTGAATGAAGAGTGTGGCAGGAAGATTCTAGTGTCAGGACAAACAATGTGGAACCTTTAAAGCCACACCACTGTGTTTGAACATCAAGCCACTTTGAAATAGTGTTGTGAAAAAAAAAAAATCTGGAAAGATGAGTCTTGGGACAGTGTGTCAATCCAGCAAGCCCGTGGCCTGTCTGCATTGCTGGGGATGGGAACTTTCTTTTCTTTTTATCTTTTTTCCCACTCTGCCCTTATGCATGTTGATATTCCATACAGCATTCTTAAACAAACCAGGGATCCTCTCAAAAGTAGACAGGCGTTGGGAGAATTTTTTCCTGCTCCACAGCTGAGCTGAAAGACAAGCTGACCACAGATGACACACAGCCACATCCAGATGCAGACACAGCTGTTGCTGTAGCAATGCAGCACATGATGCAGTGGTCTAATAATGTGCTGTGAAGTGATAACAGAGTAGTCAAAGGCTTGCTTTCAGAATGGCCAGCATTTAGTGTGTTTTGAACTTACTGACCCAGAACTGTTTCCACTGTTTAAGACTAGTTTGCCCCAGAAGCAGCTATACATTGCAGGTGAACATCGGTCACAGTTCACAGTGACTTGTAATTTAGCTGCAAAACCTTTTTGTGTTCATAAGACAAAAGAGATTATGACACATTTAGTTGCAAATGTGCAAATGCTGCCTGTGTCCTTTGGGCCTTGACTAGAGGAATGATACAAAAGTTAAGGATCTGAGTTTTTAACACAATTCATTTTAAGTATAAGGATAATCACCTTTATTGGCCAAGCAGTTGCATAGCCAAAGGTATCCCTGAATATGCTGGATCCTTGTCAGATTTACCACACGCATGCACAACCAAATAAAAAATCTTTTATGGTTTTATTTTTTTAGTGATTGGGAGTATTATTTATTTTCTGGAGATTTCACTGCTATATTATGGCCAATTAAAAGTCTGGAACACAACGTATGCAGAAATGACCTTTGACAATTACTGTAACATATTGTTAGGTGACTCGTGGAGAGTCTGAGATTTGGGAATATTCAGATTTTGTGGTAAAATAAAAAATGACACAGCTACTAAGTTAAATAATTAATGTGACAGCAAGTATCAACAAGATATTTAAAGAAACCACAATTAGAGGATGAAGAAGTGTATAAAACAAGTGAGGATTTGGCTAGCTTACATGAAGCTAAAACAGCAGGAGACTGCTTTCTACAACAAACAGGACTAAAACCAACTCAATTAGAAGCACTTGTCTTAACAAATTGACTTTATTTTCAGTGGAATGTGACATTCATTTTAAATTAGATTCCAATAAAATACTTTCCATACTGAACTCTAAGTCACAGCGTCTGCATTAAATGAAGTAAACTGTAAGCGTCTCCCCCAGCAAAATGCTACGCTGATGCCTGCTGCTGAATGATAGTAAACAGTGTGGTTATTAATAATGAATATGATCCGGTCACAGACGTACTGGAGTCTTCTGTTTCTCACAGTGTGTTAATGAAAATCATTTGTTAAGACAAATTGTTGGCTTTGCATTTAGACTGGTTAAATGAAATGACTGTTGATAGTTTGACTTTTCTGGTTGTATG
This sequence comes from Monopterus albus, assembly GCF_001952655.1. Lineage (NCBI taxonomy): Eukaryota > Metazoa > Chordata > Actinopteri > Synbranchiformes > Synbranchidae > Monopterus > Monopterus albus. Next base: position 594,989 of record NW_018128099.1, read on the forward strand.
AGGATGTGAGATTGGAAGCTGCCTTTTTTGGGGTGGGGGGTTGTTTGTGCATGCTAGGTTTCATTTTTTACTCTGAGGGCTTATCTCAGCTATGCCGGCATGTTAGATCCTATTATGCCAAGCCTGCTGATCTGGTAATGTTGATAAAAAAAATGAAAGTTTTCTTTTATTGTTTGTGGAATCACTTTAGTACTTTAGGTTTGGCATAGCATGATGATCATGGAAATTAAACTTATTAATATAATATTCCAATGTCTCTTTATTTTTAACATGCCAGCCCACATGTATTTTTCAGCCTAAGCCACTGCTGACAAGCAGGGATTGAATGAGTGCAGAAATATACTGAAACTGAGGAGGAACTGGCTGTGTAACTAGAAATATTGTCAGGGGTAGGCATATCATTTTTTATGACAAGTATGATGAAGAGACATGTCTGCAGTTCTGTTGCATTAATCAAAATACAAAATTATTTTTAACATGCCAGCCCACATGTATTTTTCAGCCTAAGCCACTGCTGACAAGCAGGGATTGAATGAGTGCAGAAATATACTGAAACTGAGGAGGAACTGGCTGTGTAACTAGAAATATTGTCAGGGGTAGGCATATCATTTTTTATGACAAGTATGATGAAGAGACATGTCTGCAGTTCTGTTGCATTAATCAACATATAAAATTATTATATTAAAATAATAAGTCTTTAGTTTGCAAAATTCTCACAAAAATGTAATCTTTTAGAGAATTGTTATTTTGTAAGTTAGAAAATAGGCACAATCAGTATAATAGAGAACTGAATATTCTAAATGAAGTGCTTCATAAACTGAATCACCACAAAGGCCAAAATGGCAAATGTCATTAATTGCCTTAATTCATACACAGCAAACTATTAAACAAATGACTGCCAGCCAATGGCTATTGACAAAATAGAAAAACATACTTATATTTCCTTATCAATTACTACTTGTGTATTAGGAAATGACTTAAACTGGGGCTGACAGGCTGATTCATTTATTACCGACAGGTCACTTTTGCGCATGATCTATGAGCTGCATATCTTAATCAACAGTCAGTTTTCTTCTATGAATTTGACTTTGAGATGCTGTTACCTGCCAGTTTGGTGTGCTTTCAACTGGCGACCTCTAAGCTAATACTCTCATTCTTTCATTGCAGTCAAGAACTGTATTACTTCATTAATCTATAAAATAAGGGGCACCTGCACATACTCTAATTGGGCAGCACAGGCCCACCTCGGCCTTACATTATTATTAAAACACAGTGAAATGTTTACATACACAAGATTAAGATACAAATACATCCTACTGAGAAAAGTGGGGATATGCAAGTAATAGTAGGCTAGAACAGTGCTGCAGGCCCTTTCATCATTTAGTCCATAGTAAGCATATGCACTGATCTTTATGATTATATGTATGTTACACATGCTGGCTTGGTAGAAGAATAAGAAATAGTCACAGGGTCAAAAACTTACTTGACTTTGTCTGCCAATTGCTTATTTGAAATACTTAATACTAAACATGCAATCATTTTCCCTCATGAACCAAAGTTATCTGAGGGCATGTGAGGGAATCTTAAGTAAAATAATTTGAAGGGCAGTGCTTGGTGAAAGAGTGCGGTTAGGGTGATAGTACAGTGTAATATCAGAATAACAGCTTTAGCAACCCAAGGAAAAATTGAGAACCCATTGTGGAGACAGCTGATGAATATTCCTCCAGCAATCTGCAACATTCTGGAGTGAAAAACAAAAACATACTATCAGCATACTGCATAATCTGAACAATTCCAGTGGAACTGATTCTTTCAACCTTGGCAGAAAACTCACTCTAGCTACTGAGCGACAGGTTTTTATTTATCTTTCAACTCGATGTCTACCCCCACCTCTCTTGTCCTCGAGCTCATTGATTAGCATGATTATATCTCATCAGAGCAAATCAACAGCCCCCCATCCACACACACACGAGTGGGACGACGCTCATCAGACATCAGTAATCAAGTAGAGCTTCATGCTAGTTTTCAGGCAAATCATGTGCAGCCTCTGGCACTGCAAATAAATAAAGTTGATTTTATCAGTCAAAATTTTTAATCAGTTGTTTAAACTGTGACAGTTATTTCCTCTTTGTTTTGATGAGCTGAGGTCAAGAGGAGTTCAGGGTGACTTTGGGAAAAATATTGTCAAAATAGTGTACAGTGCCTCCTCAGTTCTTGGTTTTTACACTGTGTGTTGCTGAGTGTTATGAATATTTTAATAAACTTTAGAAAGTACTTGCAAGTGTAAAATGCAGTGTTTAAGCACAGTGTGTGCATTTCACAGCTATGTTCACAGGCAATGGCTGAACATGGCCATTTTCTTTATAACTGTCATTTCACTGAATGTTCTGTGACCACTAGTAGTGCTGTGGAGTAATGCTTTTTCAAGTTTGTTTATTCATAATCCACTGATCAACAGCGGTGATTGGTCCCTATGATGCACAAGAAATAGTAACATCAATCTCAATGTTCATGGCAACCCATACAGTAGTTTTAGAGAGAGGAAAATTGTAGACTCACCAAGAGGTAAGACTCAAAACTACATGATGGTAATGACAACGACATGTATCAAAGGAGCAGTTCCAGTGATTTTATCATTGACATTTCAACCACACTTGATCTTTCTCAAAGTCTATTGAGAACAGTGAGAATCCACAGCTTGCCACAGCTATCCTAAAGGTTTTTGGGACTGTTTAGCTAATTGCATAGACACTGGTGTTTCTAATTTCTGACTCTGGTGTTAAAGTCCTACAGTAAGAGGTTAGTCTTGGGAATACTGAAAGGGTACAAAGTATAATAAGAACAGTGAGAGTCCATAGTTTGCCACAGCTATCCTAAAAGTACTATGTATCTATGCTTGCATGTTGCTACTTTGTGCTGTCATATAATTGTTGCTTTTAGTTTCCATTTAATGTTTGAACCTAATTTACATTTTAATGTTTTATCAGTGTGCATTGCACTTTGAATTGCCTTTGTGTATGAAAATGCACTATATAAATATCAGTGACACAATCAAAAAGTTACAAAGGCATACTGGAGTTCATCACAGTCACTGAACAGTGGAAATAAAAAGGGATTGTGTCAACTTTTCTATCTCCTAACTATACGTTATTGTAATGGATAAAATAATGCAGGTCCATGCATCTACTGAATATGTTTGGGACATACGTTTTGTGACAAAACATATTAATTAAAATGCTGATATATTTTATAAACCTCTAAAGTTTAAGTGTATTTCTGTAACTTCTTGATGTCACTGACTCATAAATATCATTTGTAGGATTTATGTACTGTATATGCAGTATTAGTGGCGCCTTCAGGATTATATTTTATAGTATGCACAAGAACCACCTATGGTAGCATATTGCTGCCACCAAGAGAAAAAATGTTTATTAAACTTGTTATAATGGGTTCCTTTCATGTTAAAACATACTATTTTTCCTCATAATTATGACATACTGTATTATCTTGCTACGGCATACGGTAGGCTACTGGAGTGAGTGACAGCATCTATGCTAGGTGGTAAATGAAAGGTAAAGGGATCACTAACATCAGTAGGATTGAAGACCATACATGTCTGTACTAAACTGTTGAACAGTCATCAAAGTAATGAACTTTGCTAATGTTTGCCCCAGAGTTGGCCAAGAGTTCTATGGTACTAACAGAATATGATTTGATGATGAGAATTACCAGTTTTTCTTTTCATCACTGTCAAAAAAATCTGTTCAAGGTGTGATTATTGTGTTTTGCTACCTAAATAAAACTTGGCCTCAATCCAGATTTATTTAACCTTAGATGAACATTACACTTTTCAATCTAGTCAAGCGTGTCACCAACAAAATTCCTTAACTGGTCACAGTTGAAAACAATTTTATTAAGGCATCAGTAAATGGAAAAGAAGCTTTCTTGTTTCAAATATCATTTCTTCTGTTAAACACTGTTACACTATTTCCCCTCAAGGTTTAGTAAAGTTCATTTTACCCATAACCTTGATGATGATAAACAGTGAACACCATACATGCTACAGAAATGTAGACCTCTGACATTTACCTTGACATGTACAGCTCCATTTGATGGTACACTTCATAAGGACTACATAGGTTCTTATTTTCCTGGAGCCAAACCAGCATTGTGGACAGTATAGCAGAGAGAGAGAGAGAGAAATGAGATAAGTAGAGCCATTATCAGGGAAAGGACTGATCTCTTCTACATTTGCCTGCAATCTTGGCTGAAGTTTGTTCTTTTTTTGGCAAAACACTCACTCATTCTTTTATTCATTTTCTGATGGCTGTTGGTGTTTTCTTTATAAAGTCTCTTGAAGTTGATCTCTTTGAAGAACCACATTAAAGAAATGATGCACAAGCAGACTGTGAAAACTGGCACAGTTCATGTCTCTCTCAGATATTAAAATCCTGCTATTGAATTCACTCTTCTCAGCTCCTTCCTGAACCCCCAGCATTTGCTGTTATTCTCTGTTTGAAAACCAGAGACCAAAAATATTCCATTATGCTCTCTGTTGCATCTGTTTCATGTGCATACTAGGTTATAAATACAAATTTGGGCCAAGATACTGTTTGAGTTTTGAGAAGCCACCAGAGCTAATAACATTATCTATCTCTGTCTGAGAACAAATGTAAGAAACATCTTACAATTTGGCACCTTGGCTATGGGTAGCACCTGACCTTTTCTTTCCGCCAGACAGTTTTATGAGGCGCCATCCTGGCTTGCCACAGTTTGGGCATGTAAATGAGGTTAGCCGAGCAAAGCGACCAACTGATGTGGAGCTGAGGTGTGGTTGGATGTCCCGGGGGGCAGGGGTGAGATTGAAGGCTTGGCTATGGGAATGCACTTAAGATGTCGGTGTATTTTCTCCACTCCTTCTGCCTGCAGCATTGATCTACAAGCAAGAAGTGCAATAAATCAACCCACGCAAATGAAGTGAACAGTGACTGATATATAACAAAGTTCTGTTGGCTTCCACTCAGTTGTTTTTTTACCCTACATGTCACTTCAGCTACAACCAAGATCTACTGTCTACTATCATATCGCTAATCCAAAACCATTTCTATTAACATTAAGGCATTATACTGTTTGACACGTGCTAAAGTTTTTGGGATGAAAATAAAAGAAAAATAAACCTCATAAATGTGGTTTGTCTGTCCATACAGGGTGAGAATAACAGTAATATATAAAACATGCTGACTCGAAACTGTCTCTCTGCAGGTACGATATGTTCTGGCTATGACTCATAAAAATAGGGAAGCCAGCAGCAGCAGCACTTACACCCAGAATTACCCTTGGGAACCTGTTGTGTGTTTTGAGAACTGCATCTGCAACAATGAAGACAATCAGGTACAATAGTCAACATCTGCATTGCCTCCTGTGACTTAATGAAATCCTTGTTGAAGTCATATCACATGCTTATTCTGTTTCATTTAGATTACAGAAGCTAAGTCTGCTCTAACTGCAATTTCACAGTGTCTTGTAAATGTAGTGGGTTAAAATTAAAGGTTTGGTTAAGAGCTGGCTGTGAAAGGCTGAAACATTTGTCTGTCAAGCAAACAGGCCCCCAAACCTAATCCCTTTAAAAACTTGAAGCCAATTTCTGAAAATATTTTAATGTGTTCAAATCACTTTTTAGAATTAGGGGCTAGAATTAGGTTTAGGTTGGTGTTAGGTATTTCATTGTGATGGTTAAGGTTAGACTAAGGGGCTAGGGAATGGATTACTCCAGTGACTGTCCTCAACTGTAGCAAGCCAAACATGCACATGTGTGTGCATGTGTATAAGGTGAGATTTTTCACAGTCTCCACTCCTGAACATCTGTCACTAAGTAAGGTGCAGAAGAGCTCCATCGCTTTGACTGCAACAACTAAGGGACAAATATGATGGTTAGAAACGCAGTCCCTTTAACTTAATGAACTCTCGTGATACAGGCAATTATTTTAGACACAGTAAACCATTTATCTCTCTTACATGTTGAGATGCTTCAAATAAATTTGTCTGTCGGGAGACTGTGGTTTCATTACCACACTAAAATTAATCTCTTTTTTTCACACTTGTACGGCGACTAATGCACAAAATTCTGCCTGCAACTCCCACTCCAGTTGTTATGCATTCAGAAAATAGGGTTTTTTTCTTCCTGTAATGGGACTTTCAAATAAATCATTCATAGCACCAAGCTAAACTAAATGCAATAACTTTTCAATCGTTCCTTTTAACCTGCTGTGTAGATGGAGTAGGCCATTCCATTGCTATGGTGCAGCTACAAATGGCGTCCACACAATACTGGCTTTTTAGTTAATGATTCTTCGGTTACGGTTTCAGGAAAATTGAGCCGGGAAAACGAGAGAGCTTTGAGGGCTGTTTCAGCTGCCTATTATATAAACAAGTGATATGTAATTTTACCAGTGTCTGATCACATGGGAAATATTTCTTTTTTATTTTAATATCCAGTTTTTTCTCTTGGAGCTGTTATTTGTGTTTCACTGTGACAGCAGCAACGATAAGTCAAATCAAATAGTCAAATCAAGCTTTATTTATACAGCACCTTTCATATAAGTTAATGTAATTCAAAGTGCTGTACAAATAATAAACCAGAAAAATGCAACTATGTAAAAAAATAAAACTAGATGAAATATATGTGATGCAATGATAAATAAAATATCTAAGAAGGAATAATAAAAATAATAATAGATAATATTTATAAAACAATAATAATGCATAATAAATAACAATAGTTCTAATCAAAAGTCAAACCACACAGGTAGGTTTTAAGTTTTTGTTTAAAGACATCAGTACTTTCAGCTGCTCTCAGCTCCTCAGGCTCAGAGTATAAAAACTAAAAGCTGCCTCACCATAAGTTTTTGTCCTGCACTCTGGAACAACAAAAAAATCCAAGTATCAGAGGAACTGAAAGGCAGTTCACTAAAAGCATGTCAGATAAGTAGGCTGGTGCAATATAATGAAGTGCTTTGAAAACAAGTAAAAGCATTTGAAAATCAATATAGAAACTGATGGGCACCAAGTGAACAGCCTTTTACACAGGTGTATTATGTTCTCTTCTTCTGGTCCTGGTCAGCACTCAGGCAGCAGTGTTCTGCATAACTGATGTGATGGGTAAACCAGATAGGAGAGCATTATAGTACAGTAGTCCAGTCTGTTGGATATAAAGGCATGTAATAATCTCTCTGTGTCACTCAGAGAGAGAAACGGCTGTATTTATAATAATAGGATATTTGGTGACAAATCTGACATGAGCCTTAAAGTTCAATTCTGAGTCAAAAATGCCACTAAGGTTTCTGGCTTGTTGTCTCGGGCTCAGTCCTAGATAAATAAAATTTGTGGCCAGTTTCTTTCTCTGAGTCTTTGAGTCTATCAGCAAAATCTGTTTTGTCCTGGTTAAGCTGTTAAATGTTTTATGACATCCAGGCACTAAATCCACAATGCATCAATAGGAGACGCAGCCACAATAAGTGTGTCTTCAGCAAAACTATGGAAAGAGATGTCATGTCTCCTGATGATTTTGCCTGGAGGAGGAGACACTGGGCAGGAGACTGACAGCAGCCTGCTGAAACACCCACTACCCTGACCACAGGTGAGAATAGGCCCGGAGAGCTCACATTTTTGTGTTTGTATATGTAAACATCATCCCGATTTCTGAAAGTCAGAAAAGCTCTTATCTCAGTATTGACAATCCTAAATATGCTAGGTGGAGTACTCCATAAAGAAACTGGAATACTGTTGCACGTATACATCTTATCCAGGTGTTTGAACGTTCGAGATTATCTGTGCAGGCATGGATGCAATAAAATAAACACAAACAACAACAACAGCGAAAACATGAAAAGTTTACATAGACAAGCTAACCTCTTCAAATCTATAGTGGGCAGCTTACAGGACAGTTTACCATCACAAAGTCTACAGTGGAACAAGTCACAATTATATGGCCAAATCAATATGAAATATGTGAGTCTCATCGAGCAATTTTCAAATTCTTTAAACTATGCAATGGCATGCCTGGTCACCATTCACATCCCACTGTAGAGGATGGAGGAACTGACATCGGCTTTCCTTGTCCAAAGGGCAATACATTAACTCAGGTAGCATTAAGGTGCTTAGCAGTAGCACATACTGTATGCAGGCCATTCTCGATCTTTATCATTAAGAAAAGCACATAAATATAGTTAAACAAATGCATTCCGAATTATTATATGTTTATATTGAAATATATAGAAGATGAGACAGCTGAGGAGGCTGAAGATTTAGCAGTTATCTGTAACCAGAATGCTAGTTTTTATCATGGATACAGTGATATGCTAAACCAGATTGTGATGTTCTATGTAAAGACCGTTTTCTGAATATGATCAAAACCAGGATGCTCTTAACAACCAGGATATTCATATCTATGTAAATGCATTCACTGATTTGTGGCAAGCCAGCAGCCCAGCACTAGCATGCCCCAGGCCAAAAGATCTTCACAAGCCCTAGAACAAGTGCTGTTCAGTGACTGTGTAAATGATGAATGCACTACACATTTTAGGGCTCTTCAGCTGATATGCTGTATGCAGTTAAAAAGGGCCAAACATGCAACGCAGAAATCTCTAATAACTTCTATAGACAGCTGTGCCATTACAAATTATCTCCTGTCATATTCTGCAGTTTGTGGAATTGCTTCTGAATAAAATGGGTAGTTCTGTCCTATTCAAATGTGAAATATGGTAGTATTGTGTCATGAATGAAGTCACTAGTTTAGACTTTCAGAGGAAAATGTGCCTTAATATAACAATACAGTGAGTAAAATTTGAAAAAGAAAAGTTTCAGGAGTCAAGATCCAGGTAATGGTAATAGAGCAGACATAAAGTTTCACCGGTCAGAGGTTTATAAAGTGGTTCTAAATCTCAACCAAGGCTGTTCTAAAGGCCAGCTTTAAAGGCTGCAGTCACTAAAGCACAGACCTTGTCTGACTATCCTCCCCCTCGCTTATTACAGTATATGGAAATTAGCTTTTCTTTTCTGGGCATCACAACATCTGCTTTCAAAAGAACTTCATGATGTTTGTCTCACAATTAAAACACAATACATGAGAGGCAGCTCTTCACTGCTGTTAATGCACAGCTTCTGTAGATAGTAGAAACGACATACATGGTTTCACTTTGATTGTGCATATTTGCCAAGTAGTGTGCAGTCTTTTGGAAGTACTTAACGTAGTAATATTTACAATCGTTGGAAAAATATTTCATAGACAAGTAATTATTTTGGACAGGAAGTCATTTAGGCAGTTTATCTTTGTTTCATTTGGGCTCCGCTTAATGGTAAAATTAATGTTTTCAAAAGCTCCTTTGGTCCGTTAATTATGGCAATCTTAATATTGGTGTGCTGCATGAAAATTAAACTTTTAAAAAGCAAGCTGGACAGTTACAAATATCTGACAATCTTTGGTCAAAATGTGACTTTAATATTTGATTTTCAACTTTTGCTTACTGTGTGTGTTAATTTGTTGCCCCTGATATAAAAATAGATATAAAAAGTCACCCTCCAGGTGACAATTAATTCTTCTAATCAGAGTTTTGAATCATCATTAAAGAGCCCATGGCAAGCTTTTCTGCATTTTCTGACTTATCTACAGTGTTACAGCAATGAATTATCACCTTAAAAGTGACTGAAAGCTCAAAAACTTTGGTGTACCTATGTTATGGAGAAACAACTTGGTTTATACAAGTTTCGTGAACTTTCACTGGCGAGTTCACTTTTGTGTTTTTTTTTTTTACAACTATGTAAAGTATTACCCAATAATTCACAAATTTCCTTGAATGGCCACAATCTCCAGGCTGTATGAGTTTATGCGAGCTTGCCTGACATCCACTGGTGCCATATTAAAAGTGGGATTTTTAGACTGCACAAGGTTTAGTGGATATACTGTATTTTATCTCCTGTTGCCTGCACTGTGACCAGAGGATGTGGAGAAAAATACGGGGCCTGAGGTTACTGCATGTCCGGGAATGTTCATTTATAGGGAACTTCCATCACCCCTAACAAATCGTTATATTTTGATGGATGTTTTATGCCTCCTTGCCAGTTATAGTTGCAGCCAGAGGCATTTTGTTTTCATCTTGTCTGTCTGGCCCATACTGTGAATGTGATAGTTCAGAAATGCCTTGAAAGAATCTATTCAAATTTAACACAAACATCCACTTGGACTCAAGGATGAAATGATTATAATGTGGTGGTCGAAGGTCAAAAAACAAGGCGAGTGACCCCACATTTGTCCCATACTTGTGAATTTGACTGGTTGGCGGAGGCATACAACAGTGAAGTGGCAATTCTACTTTTTATAAGTGCCTTAAGCTTAACCTGGTCAGTCTTAACATCAAGGTTTTCACAAAATGCAACTGATGTCCATACAGATAGGTAACCATATGACTGTGTGTATGTACACAGTGTATTTGTATGTATAATTAACTAACTTTGTGGTAGACTCAGGTAAAATATAACCTCCTCTACTTCTTTACCACTCTAATTCAATAGATACCCATACTGTATGTTAAAATATGCCTAGATAAAAACAGTCAATGGTATTTCTTGTCTTCTTTTTTATAATGCTATTTAAAAGAACATTCTGTTTTTACAGTTCTATGCAAGTTCCAGTGAAGTGTTAAAAATTTCCCTCCACACTGTTTGAAATCAATCTTTGGAAAGAACATAATTTCAAGTTTATATTAACTGGCAAAACCTGGAATAAATTTGGGATGAACATAAAATGTTTTCCATTTCATTTTCAAGGAACACAAACAACTGAATGTCTAGAGTAATGTTCAGAAAAAAAAAACAGAGAGGTGGAGGAGTCAACAGAAACTCATTACAAAAGATGACTAATCTTTTTTTTATATATATATAGAGACAAAGAAACCAGCATATGAACATGGACACTTTGCTAAATCTGTAGTCATTATACACTCTGGTCAGAGCAGGAGGTGACTGTGACTTTATTTGCTCACTCTTTGTTATGGATTTATTTTTGCGGCGTCCTCAGTTTAGTAGCAACAAATTGAATAGGAGTGTTTTACCGGAGAATGCCTGTATCGGTGAAGCTGTGTGTTTGTTTGTCTTCACCCTGTGATGAATTGGTGACATTTACTACAGAAACATATAGGTTAGATGAGATGTCCACCCTCCAAACTCCCTCTATAGGATAAGATTCTCTATTAGATTGGACTGAAGACTTCAGTATGCAATATGACCAACACTGATATATTGTCCCAGCAGTTGTGTCCATTTCTTAAATGTTGTGTGGAATTCAAAGCGGCAGTTTGTGTGCCTTATACTGCAAACTGTACAACAATATAAGTGTCTCTATATGTCATATGAATTATGGAAAACAAAGTTGGATAAAATGAGATAGTGCTTTCAATTTGGCTAACATGACTTTTTGCTTCCCTCACTCTACATTTGCCTTGGTCCTACCTGCTGTGATGCCAGAAGGAAGGAATGCAAAAACAGAGAGCTCTTGTGTTCATGGGTGGATATTGCAAATCATTTTATTGCATTTAGATAGGTCAGTCAAGGTAGCTCAGTTCAGCTGAACAAAAGCTATAAAGATTAACAAGATTAATAGCTCAGCAGCCACCCATCTGCACCAGTCATCACATCACAATTGTCTTTTAGTGAGAATGTAACAAGCTGTATTATGGCTAAATCTTCAAATAATGCTTCCAGTCGCCCATGAGGGGAATTCCAACACAAAATCTACTGATTCATTAGGCTAGGTTTGTTTAAATGTGCTGCAGTCATCCCAGAGTGAGCATGTTGTAAGAAAAATGATCACTCACACTGCTTTTTTATGTTGCATTTTGTGGCCCACCTCACTTCCCCATTTCCCCTATATCATAAACTACAAGCCTGGGTATAGCTATTAAAAAGGTGTCCTGCATTTGCAAGTAAAGACGTTATACCTATCCTGAAAGGGTCTAGGGAATGGATTACTCCAGTGACTGTCCTCAACTGTAGCAAGCCAAACATGCACATGTGTGTGCATGTGTATAAGGTGAGATTTTTCACAGTCTCCACTCCTGAACATCTGTCACTAAGTAAGGTGCAGAAGAGCTCCATCGCTTTGACTGCAACAACTAAGGGACAAATATGATGGTTAGAAACGCAGTCCCTTTAACTTAATGAACTCTCGTGATACAGGCAATTATTTTAGACACAGTAAACCATTTATCTCTCTTACATGTTGAGATGCTTCAAATAAATTTGTCTGTCGGGAGACTGTGGTTTCATTACCACACTAAAATTAATCTCTTTTTTTCACACTTGTACGGCGACTAATGCACAAAATTCTGCCTGCAACTCCCACTCCAGTTGTTATGCATTCAGAAAATAGGGTTTTTTTCTTCCTGTAATGGGACTTTCAAATAAATCATTCATAGCACCAAGCTAAACTAAATGCAATAACTTTTCAATCGTTCCTTTTAACCTGCTGTGTAGATGGAGTAGGCCATTCCATTGCTATGGTGCAGCTACAAATGGCGTCCACACAATACTGGCTTTTTAGTTAATGATTCTTCGGTTACGGTTTCAGGAAAATTGAGCCGGGAAAACGAGAGAGCTTTGAGGGCTGTTTCAGCTGCCTATTATATAAACAAGTGATATGTAATTTTACCAGTGTCTGATCACATGGGAAATATTTCTTTTTTATTTTAATATCCAGTTTTTTCTCTTGGAGCTGTTATTTGTGTTTCACTGTGACAGCAGCAACGATAAGTCAAATCAAATAGTCAAATCAAGCTTTATTTATACAGCACCTTTCATATAAGTTAATGTAATTCAAAGTGCTGTACAAATAATAAACCAGAAAAATGCAACTATGTAAAAAAATAAAACTAGATGAAATATATGTGATGCAATGATAAATAAAATATCTAAAATGGTCCTCAGGCTCAGAGTATAAAAACTAAAAGCTGCCTCACCATAAGTTTTTGTCCTGCACTCTGGAACAACAAAAAAATCCAAGTATCAGAGGAACTGAAAGGCAGTTCACTAAAAGCATGTCAGATAAGTAGGCTGGTGCAATATAATGAAGTGCTTTGAAAACAAGTAAAAGCATTTGAAAATCAATATAGAAACTGATGGGCACCAAGTGAACAGCCTTTTACACAGGTGTATTATGTTCTCTTCTTCTGGTCCTGGTCAGCACTCAGGCAGCAGTGTTCTGCATAACTGATGTGATGGGTAAACCAGATAGGAGAGCATTATAGTACAGTAGTCCAGTCTGTTGGATATAAAGGCATGTAATAATCTCTCTGTGTCACTCAGAGAGAGAAACGGCTGTATTTATAATAATAGGATATTTGGTGACAAATCTGACATGAGCCTTAAAGTTCAATTCTGAGTCAAAAATGCCACTAAGGTTTCTGGCTTGTTGTCTCGGGCTCAGTCCTAGATAAATAAAATTTGTGGCCAGTTTCTTTCTCTGAGTCTTTGAGTCTATCAGCAAAATCTGTTTTGTCCTGGTTAAGCTGTTAAATGTTTTATGACATCCAGGCACTAAATCCACAATGCATCAATAGGAGACGCAGCCACAATAAGTGTGTCTTCAGCAAAACTATGGAAAGAGATGTCATGTCTCCTGATGATTTTGCCTGGAGGAGGAGACACTGGGCAGGAGACTGACAGCAGCCTGCTGAAACACCCACTACCCTGACCACAGGTGAGAATAGGCCCGGAGAGCTCACATTTTTGTGTTTGTATATGTAAACATCATCCCGATTTCTGAAAGTCAGAAAAGCTCTTATCTCAGTATTGACAATCCTAAATATGCTAGGTGGAGTACTCCATAAAGAAACTGGAATACTGTTGCACGTATACATCTTATCCAGGTGTTTGAACGTTCGAGATTATCTGTGCAGGCATGGATGCAATAAAATAAACACAAACAACAACAACAGCGAAAACATGAAAAGTTTACATAGACAAGCTAACCTCTTCAAATCTATAGTGGGCAGCTTACAGGACAGTTTACCATCACAAAGTCTACAGTGGAACAAGTCACAATTATATGGCCAAATCAATATGAAATATGTGAGTCTCATCGAGCAATTTTCAAATTCTTTAAACTATGCAATGGCATGCCTGGTCACCATTCACATCCCACTGTAGAGGATGGAGGAACTGACATCGGCTTTCCTTGTCCAAAGGGCAATACATTAACTCAGGTAGCATTAAGGTGCTTAGCAGTAGCACATACTGTATGCAGGCCATTCTCGATCTTTATCATTAAGAAAAGCACATAAATATAGTTAAACAAATGCATTCCGAATTATTATATGTTTATATTGAAATATATAGAAGATGAGACAGCTGAGGAGGCTGAAGATTTAGCAGTTATCTGTAACCAGAATGCTAGTTTTTATCATGGATACAGTGATATGCTAAACCAGATTGTGATGTTCTATGTAAAGACCATTTTCTGAATATGATCAAAACCAGGATGCTCTTAACAACCAGGATATTCATATCTATGTAAATGCATTCACTGATTTGTGGCAAGCCAGCAGCCCAGCACTAGCATGCCCCAGGCCAAAAGATCTTCACAAGCCCTAGAACAAGTGCTGTTCAGTGACTGTGTAAATGATGAATGCACTACACATTTTAGGGCTCTTCAGCTGATATGCTGTATGCAGTTAAAAAGGGCCAAACATGCAACGCAGAAATCTCTAATAACTTCTATAGACAGCTGTGCCATTACAAATTATCTCCTGTCATATTCTGCAGTTTGTGGAATTGCTTCTGAATAAAATGGGTAGTTCTGTCCTATTCAAATGTGAAATATGGTAGTATTGTGTCATGAATGAAGTCACTAGTTTAGACTTTCAGAGGAAAATGTGCCTTAATATAACAATACAGTGAGTAAAATTTGAAAAAGAAAAGTTTCAGGAGTCAAGATCCAGGTAATGGTAATAGAGCAGACATAAAGTTTCACCGGTCAGAGGTTTATAAAGTGGTTCTAAATCTCAACCAAGGCTGTTCTAAAGGCCAGCTTTAAAGGCTGCAGTCACTAAAGCACAGACCTTGTCTGACTATCCTCCCCCTCGCTTATTACAGTATATGGAAATTAGCTTTTCTTTTCTGGGCATCACAACATCTGCTTTCAAAAGAACTTCATGATGTTTGTCTCACAATTAAAACACAATACATGAGAGGCAGCTCTTCACTGCTGTTAATGCACAGCTTCTGTAGATAGTAGAAACGACATACATGGTTTCACTTTGATTGTGCATATTTGCCAAGTAGTGTGCAGTCTTTTGGAAGTACTTAACGTAGTAATATTTACAATCGTTGGAAAAATATTTCATAGACAAGTAATTATTTTGGACAGGAAGTCATTTAGGCAGTTTATCTTTGTTTCATTTGGGCTCCGCTTAATGGTAAAATTAATGTTTTCAAAAGCTCCTTTGGTCCGTTAATTATGGCAATCTTAATATTGGTGTGCTGCATGAAAATTAAACTTTTAAAAAGCAAGCTGGACAGTTACAAATATCTGACAATCTTTGGTCAAAATGTGACTTTAATATTTGATTTTCAACTTTTGCTTACTGTGTGTGTTAATTTGTTGCCCCTGATATAAAAATAGATATAAAAAGTCACCCTCCAGGTGACAATTAATTCTTCTAATCAGAGTTTTGAATCATCATTAAAGAGCCCATGGCAAGCTTTTCTGCATTTTCTGACTTATCTACAGTGTTACAGCAATGAATTATCACCTTAAAAGTGACTGAAAGCTCAAAAACTTTGGTGTACCTATGTTATGGAGAAACAACTTGGTTTATACAAGTTTCGTGAACTTTCACTGGCGAGTTCACTTTTGTGTTTTTTTTTTTTACAACTATGTAAAGTATTACCCAATAATTCACAAATTTCCTTGAATGGCCACAATCTCCAGGCTGTATGAGTTTATGCGAGCTTGCCTGACATCCACTGGTGCCATATTAAAAGTGGGATTTTTAGACTGCACAAGGTTTAGTGGATATACTGTATTTTATCTCCTGTTGCCTGCACTGTGACCAGAGGATGTGGAGAAAAATACGGGGCCTGAGGTTACTGCATGTCCGGGAATGTTCATTTATAGGGAACTTCCATCACCCCTAACAAATCGTTATATTTTGATGGATGTTTTATGCCTCCTTGCCAGTTATAGTTGCAGCCAGAGGCATTTTGTTTTCATCTTGTCTGTCTGGCCCATACTGTGAATGTGATAGTTCAGAAATGCCTTGAAAGAATCTATTCAAATTTAACACAAACATCCACTTGGACTCAAGGATGAAATGATTATAATGTGGTGGTCGAAGGTCAAAAAACAAGGCGAGTGACCCCACATTTGTCCCATACTTGTGAATTTGACTGGTTGGCGGAGGCATACAACAGTGAAGTGGCAATTCTACTTTTTATAAGTGCCTTAAGCTTAACCTGGTCAGTCTTAACATCAAGGTTTTCACAAAATGCAACTGATGTCCATACAGATAGGTAACCATATGACTGTGTGTATGTACACAGTGTATTTGTATGTATAATTAACTAACTTTGTGGTAGACTCAGGTAAAATATAACCTCCTCTACTTCTTTACCACTCTAATTCAATAGATACCCATACTGTATGTTAAAATATGCCTAGATAAAAACAGTCAATGGTATTTCTTGTCTTCTTTTTTATAATGCTATTTAAAAGAACATTCTGTTTTTACAGTTCTATGCAAGTTCCAGTGAAGTGTTAAAAATTTCCCTCCACACTGTTTGAAATCAATCTTTGGAAAGAACATAATTTCAAGTTTATATTAACTGGCAAAACCTGGAATAAATTTGGGATGAACATAAAATGTTTTCCATTTCATTTTCAAGGAACACAAACAACTGAATGTCTAGAGTAATGTTCAGAAAAAAAAACAGAGAGGTGGAGGAGTCAACAGAAACTCATTACAAAAGATGACTAATCTTTTTTTTATATATATATAGAGACAAAGAAACCAGCATATGAACATGGACACTTTGCTAAATCTGTAGTCATTATACACTCTGGTCAGAGCAGGAGGTGACTGTGACTTTATTTGCTCACTCTTTGTTATGGATTTATTTTTGCGGCGTCCTCAGTTTAGTAGCAACAAATTGAATAGGAGTGTTTTACCGGAGAATGCCTGTATCGGTGAAGCTGTGTGTTTGTTTGTCTTCACCCTGTGATGAATTGGTGACATTTACTACAGAAACATATAGGTTAGATGAGATGTCCACCCTCCAAACTCCCTCTATAGGATAAGATTCTCTATTAGATTGGACTGAAGACTTCAGTATGCAATATGACCAACACTGATATATTGTCCCAGCAGTTGTGTCCATTTCTTAAATGTTGTGTGGAATTCAAAGCGGCAGTTTGTGTGCCTTATACTGCAAACTGTACAACAATATAAGTGTCTCTATATGTCATATGAATTATGGAAAACAAAGTTGGATAAAATGAGATAGTGCTTTCAATTTGGCTAACATGACTTTTTGCTTCCCTCACTCTACATTTGCCTTGGTCCTACCTGCTGTGATGCCAGAAGGAAGGAATGCAAAAACAGAGAGCTCTTGTGTTCATGGGTGGATATTGCAAATCATTTTATTGCATTTAGATAGGTCAGTCAAGGTAGCTCAGTTCAGCTGAACAAAAGCTATAAAGATTAACAAGATTAATAGCTCAGCAGCCACCCATCTGCACCAGTCATCACATCACAATTGTCTTTTAGTGAGAATGTAACAAGCTGTATTATGGCTAAATGTGCAAATAATGCTTCCAGTCGCCCATGAGGGGAATTCCAACACAAAATCTACTGATTCATTAGGCTAGGTTTGTTTAAATGTGCTGCAGTCATCCCAGAGTGAGCATGTTGTAAGAAAAATGATCACTCACACTGCTTTTTTATGTTGCATTTTGTGGCCCACCTCACTTCCCCATTTCCCCTATATCATAAACTACAAGCCTGGGTATAGCTATTAAAAAGGTGTCCTGCATTTGCAAGTAAAGACGTTATACCTATCCTGAAAGGGTAACACCACACATTTTACACATCACTGTGTATTTGCTTTGGTTGGGGAGTGCTATTGCATATGTCTATAAGGTATAAAATCAAAGGTCTGTTAATACTGATAAACTGCCTCAAGTGATGTCACTTGAGTCCACCTTATTTTGGGTCTGATGTGAACAGTTACAGTAAAAGTGACACAACGAGGAGAATGCTAACTCCCATACATGTGCAGTAACTAATGAATGCTCTCTGTCCTTTCTCTCTGTCATATTCTGACACACACACATAGTCAGCAGTCAGACAAAGCAGTACTGTAGACCCTAAAGCCATGTTATAAGTCAAGACAGGGTGCTGGGTTCATGTAGTTCTAATCCTCCAATTAATTCTCATTTCCCACAAGTGGAGGACCCCTGAGAGCTCTTGACACTTCTATTAAAAAGTAAAAATGAAACACAGCGTGAAAGTGAAACAAGAAAGATCGCTTTCTTCTGCCCATCTCCGTGGAGAGCAAAGTTTTACACCATTCTGGCAAAGAGTGAAGTTTTCTTTCTTAGTCCTTTCATGTGTGGAAAGTTAGAGACTGGTATTTATAACACAATACATTTTGTGCAGTACCATGAGAAAAACACTCAACGAAGTGCAGTTCAGTCTTGTCCTCGTTGATAAGTGGTTGAAATAAACACCTAGTCGAAAGGTTTCTAGCTCCTAGACAGCAGTAGTCAGACTGTAGCAGGAAATTGGACAAATCTGTTTCTTCCTAGAACCGGAAACATCAGGTAACATTAATGACAGAAACAGAACATTGGTGAATGTAAGATACTTATTAACATTAAAGAACGAGGTAAAAGCTGCTAAATCTCCTGCTACACAAGAGATACATAGAGTTTGATTAATCAGGAGCTTGCAGTTTGTGATTCCACAAATGCAAGCAGGTCAATGAATAAGACATTACATCTGTAATAATTTAATTTAATTTTATTCATTCATCTTTCGCATTATTTTGTTTTATTCCTTGACAAAAAAAAATGTAATTCCTCCTCGTTCTCCTAATCAAAGAAGTATGGAATATGACAAACTGCCTCAACTGATGTCACTTGTCACAGTTTGGTCTAATTGGCTACAAGTTTAAAAGCAAAAACATCTGGGGGTGTGGTCTCAGAACCAAATGAAGACATAAGAAAGAAGATATCTGTGGTTCTACTGCCTTGATTTAGCTTCTGTTTTTTAACTGTTCAGTGTTATAGTATATCAGTGGAGTACTCTTTTAAAATTTATGGAAAACTTGGTTTCAAATCTTCAGTGTTTTGCTACAACATTAAGTACGACTGGCAACATGAGCAATAATCAAAGTTAAAGTTCAGAAGAGCACATATTTAATATTATTTATTTAGTATTTCACAGTTCAGTTCATCATGACTTTCTGGGTGTGGTCTGATCAGATGGGACTGATAGTAATCAGACAAGTTAAGCAATCAGCTCCACCACTGTTACAAGACTGTGAAATTTCTTATTTCACTTTTCAGTAGTTCTAACAATATGGATGGTTTGCTGTCTGTGATATTATGTGTAATTTACAGCTCAACTGCATGTGCTAGTGTAAAGTTACTGCTTTACTTGCTTTTCCAGAGGAGCAAAGAGTGCTCGGTCTTGTGTTGAAACTGAGTAAGTTGCACTTTGAGGTTTTAGGCATAGTTAGGAGCTAGGGGTACTGTAGTTACTGGCTAGTTAGTGACGTGGAGAGCTGACTGGCTGGCTGCATGGCAAGTGAGGCTGCAACGTGGCTGACCTCACTGTGAAACCTTCCTCTGATCAAAGTGTAAAAAAGAAACTTGAAGTAAAATAAGTGTAGGTAATGTGTTCTGTGTTGCTGTGTGTGCAATAACATAATGGCTCGTCTGAGTGCAGAAAAAGGCAGTTTTGGTGTCTGGCTCCTTTTAACCCCGCTGACATTACAATATCATTTTTCATCAATATATCAGTCTCCACTCTAGCTGCTGTAACTGATTGATTATGTTCCTTTTTATTTTACCTTGAATGTAGCGCAGTTAACAGGCTAACATAACACTACAAAATGTGGGTGTTTATCTCTCTGTGCTCTTTATCATTTAAACTCATACTTCACTTCCCTCAGCTTCTACTGAATTTCTATTGCACAATATCTTCTTCCTCTTTCTTCCCATTTGCAAGACATGTTCAGTCTAACAAGCAGCATTCTAGTACTGTCAAACTGTTCTGTTTTCCTTGGCCCTGACTTTGCTTTTGACATCCCACTGGAAAATGGAAGCCAAAATGTCTTATCTGAAAGCATCACTTTTTTGCTGATGCCCCTATTCATTCTTGACAGCTTCATTTTTTTTTCTTTCTTGTCAATTCCAGCTGAAATTTCAGCTTGGGTTACAATTTATTACTGAGCTTTGATTTTATTTGTCTAGGTTTTGCAATACACTCAGGGGCCACGGGTGCACCTGTACAATCAAATTCAGTCCAGAACAACTGCTCTGTCTTTACCTGTAAAACGATGTTCTGTTATGGTGGACACTATTCAGCACGGACGTATCATAGTTAATTAGTTGAAACAAACAGCATTATTTTTCCCAATAGTTTCCAATCTCCCAGATAATAATGGTACCATGATAATGTTTTGCTAGTGTTCTATTTATCATATTCAAAATTTTTGTTTAGCATGTTATCAAATGATGACAACTGAGACTAATGGGGATGTCATTAGATTTGCTGATATTTGGTCATATATTTATAATTTTGAACCTACATATGATGGTGCTAGATGAAACAATAGGGGATTCCCTGTGTTGTAACAATTCATCATGAGGGGAAAGTAACTATGTGACAAATCAAAGAACAGCCCTGAATAAATGAGTGGCCTCTTCTAGGATGGCAGTGCCTCCATCACCAGGACACAAGGGGTTGCTGAATGGTTTGAAGAGTATGAAAATGGTATGAATCATATGTTAGGGCCTTCACAGGCACCAGATGTCAACTCAACTGAACACCTACAGTATGGGAGATTTTGGAGCAACATGTCAGACAGTGCTCTCAACCACCACCATGAAAACATCAGCTGAGGGAATATTTTTTGGCAGAATGGTGTTCATCTTTCCAGTAGAGTTCAAAGACTTGGAGAATCAATGCCAAGGCACATTGAAACTGTTATACTTTGATGTTCCTTTAATTTGTCACCTGTTTGCATCTAAGATAAATATTCTGAACTAAGTAAAAGGTGTGTTTTCAAAAGGGATATTTTTTCTGGAATATCCAGGATGGATGCATGATAACTGATGCATGAAGCCTGCTCATGATAAGTGTTGATTTAATGGAATAGTTTAGCTTTACACAAGCATAGAGCCTAGTCAAAGAAAAACAGACCACAAGTCCCTTAACTTCCTTTTGTTGGTACAGCTTTTTCCTTATTTTCTTTCCATGTAAATGTGATTCATATACCATACAATGTGGCATAACAAGAAAATGAATGAATCATAATTACAGTATCGTGAACTATTTCTTTTTAGATAATCTAAGATCGGTTTTACAAACATGATCCATTATAAAGACATATGATTAAAAATATGTAACACAGTATAGATACTGGCTTTCATCAAACTCGATTTGACAGTTCTAGGTGAAAGGTTATCCAATCAGAAGCTTTGTCTCGCCCCCAAACGGTTTGAGTTAGGTTTGAGTAATTGTAGAGGTGCGTAACAGCTATTTAAAAAAGACACAGCCGTTATTATGTAAAAGTAGAAGAAACAGAAAATTAAAACAATATAAACAAATCTAATCACAAGTCAATATTTGCATGCTGGTGGCCATGTGAAAAATGACTGGACAATAAGTGTGCATGCTTGAATCATTGTTTTGGAGCACACTACAGTATGTGGACAATCTGCAGCCGATATTCTAGTGAAAGGTGCTCAACAAAGAATCACTTAATCCTGTTCCTATTTTAATTCTATTTCTTACATTAAACACAACCCAGATTCATCCAACACTTTTTTCCAATTACAGGTGACATGTTTAGTAAGTGTCAGTTTTGGACAAAACAAATTAAGTGTAGCCAGGAAAGATCCTATATGTTAAACAAGGTCATTAGAAGCAGCTGTTAAGCTTGTATGGTAACAACACAGAGCAAACCACTTTTAATAACCATCAAATCACTTTACATTTATTATTAAAGTTGGCTCAGATGTTTAGGAATTAAAAGTGTAGATCATTTCTTCCCAATTTTGTCAAACAATAATAAATTCCATCCATCCATCATCTGTACCACTTATCCTAATGAGGGTTGCATGTGTTCTGGAGCCAATCCCAGCTGACACTGGGCAAGAGGCGGGGTCCACCCTGGACATGATACACTGTGTTACTCATAAATAATACAGATAATTGAAATACAATGGGTGCAAAACATACAGCAGATTGACGGAGTGGTGGGTTTCATGTAGGAATGTTTTATATTACTATTCTAAAACTCCTTTTCTCCCACTCTCTCTCTAAGGTTTACTTATACAGGTGTTCCATGTTTTTGGTATCTTCCACAAATTCCATACAAAGACTAAAACCAACAATGAATTTCATATAACCGCTGTAATGTCTGTGAATAGAGAGCCTGGTTTAGTGTATTTGTCTAAACTGTAGACCTTCACTGTTCTCCATAAACTTTTAAAAACACATCACTGAGCCACACTGCTGCACTGGGTGACATGTTTCTTTCTCACAAAATACATGGGGGACTCATGGTGTTAAGTGTAGTGCAAGGAAGCTAGCAAAGTGGTGCACGCAGAGCAGCGCTCACATACACACAACACACCAGAGCAAATGTCAAGTGGAAGTAAAACAATATGTTTCATAATACTCCTGATTAAAGTGTAGGTTATGTAATGCTGATAACTTATGAAATCAAGAATTATTTTTTTGGGGGGGGATATGAACAAAAAACTATATACAGCAGCAGAAGTAAGAAAAACCTTGAAAGCCAAAAAGATAAAACTGCAGCACAGTGTTCTAGTGTGTTTGTAACAGTACTTAAGGTTGTATTGTATGTGCTTCACTTTATAGTGGTGGACAGTTTATCAATGTATAAAAGTTTTTCTCAGTGATGGACTTCAGTATTTTTTAGTAAGTCCTGTTCTCAAAAATCAGCATGCAAAAGATAACAAATGACCTGAGTTAGGGGTCATATTTCAGGACCATTTTGTTGAAAATGTAGAAAATATCAATAGTACAGCTGTCAATGCTGGGTCAACAGAGCAGCACTGTACTGTGACAGAAATAAAGAGGGAGTGGTGGTACTTCACCTCTACGGCAACGCTGTATGTACTCGTAATTTGCTCTCCACCTTGACAGTCTTGTAATTCCTTCAGTTGTTCATAGAACAATAGTTTGTTGAACAGCAGTCCTGAGAAACCAAGAGCTTTCAATTATTAAAACTCATTTGGTGTACTAATGGTTCTGCTGTATTGACTCACAGAAATGTACTTCCCTAACCCTGGGTAGTGTGTCACCAGCAGCTGTCTAAAGTAATTCTGAAACTTCTTCCCAACAAATGTGTAGAAGATGGGACTGATGCAAAAGTAAATGTAGGCAATGTTACGAGTGACTTGAAGTGCATAACCCTTTTGTTGCGCTTTCTCACAGCTATGGATTTCATTAGGCATCAGCAATACAATGTTGAATGGGGTCCAGCACATAAAAAACAACAAGACAATGATGAATATCAGCCTGACTGTCTTGAACTTAGTGACTATCCTGGATGACATGACAGTGGCTGCAATCCTAATGTAACAGTAGATAATTACAGCCAGAGGGAAGATCAAGAAAAGGAAAAGCTGAAGGTAAAATCCAGATGTTCTCAACTGGTGCACATTAATAAAAGGCACATCACCAGGATACTCCTGACAGTAGGTTTTGTTGTCCACATAATGAGTAAAAGTGGTGTGGAGAAGCATTGGCTTGATGCACGCCAGGCCGCTGACCAACCACACAACTGCGCAGGAGAGTACTGCATATCTTGTATTCCGCACCTGTGACATGCCCAAGGAATACACAACGGCAAGGTGTCGGTCAAAGGTCAGAAGAGTTAGAAAGAGCACAGAACTGTAGAAGCCCAGATAGTAGACACTGCCCACAATCTTGCACATGACTTTGCCAAAAATCCAGTTGGAGAGCTGCATGTAGACTCCCATGAAGGGA
>NW_018128099.1:619388-666622 GCF_001952655.1 Monopterus albus
GTTCAGCAGCAAGATGTTGGTCACAGTGGTCAGCTTCTCAAACCTAGGAGACAGTCATTTACACAGTTATTAGAGAAAACAGACTATGATTTGAGCATTCTGAAAGCAATATTTCACGCTGTCTTGAGATGGTTTCAATGTAATTCTTGTGGACTGGTAGGTGGCAGTCCAAAGGGAGCGCTCAAACCAGGAGTGCTCAGAAAAAGACATTTCAGTCAAATCATGTCTCCCACATCTCTGTGTCAGAAGGGAAGCAAAAACAAGATTTGGGCTACTGTCTGGGTTAGCCGTTACAGCTAACTACATGGGACTATACAGTATAATAATAATAATAATAATAATACACTTTGTGTAAAATGAAAATTATACCCAAATTCACAGAATACAGTGTATATTGTACAAGGTAAATCAATCAGTGGTTTAAACTGACCCACTGTAAAAACAAATACAGGTTATGCATTCTGATATAAACTACTAAACAAAGAATTTGTTTGTGATGGATTTTTAATTATTCTGGCAGTTTGTAGTCAGTGTTTGCATTTAGGCTTAGGGTTTCTGTTAGTCAGCTTACCGATGGATGATGACCAGGACCAGCCCATTGCCGAAGAGACTGAAGAGAAACATAAAGTAGTAAAGGAGGGATAGCCAAGAGCCCAGATTGTTGTCACTGTCCTGGTTGCATGGTGAGAATACTGGGTACGGCTCATCGCTGTAATTACTATCATAGTAATCAAATGTTGTAGTTTCCATCTCCATCTCAAATGTTAACAGGAAAATCTGTCAGGAACACAAATGCAGCCATCAAACAAAGTATTCACAACCTGATGCAGTCAAGTAAGAATTTGAAACTGTAAAATGATCAGTAAGAGCTTTTAAATTCTGCATGTGAGCTCATACAAGCCATGCAAATAAGAAGAACAAGAAAACAATGTTAAACAACAACATTTAACTTGTGAAATAAAAGTAGATGTTTGTGGGAATGAGGATCATGCTGAGCTGAGCTGACTCACTGCCTGGCCCGCTGAGACGCTTCTGCTTGTTGTCTGCCTCAGAAGGCTCGAGCTGTCTGACTAACAGTGAGTCCAAGTCATTCGATGATAAGTCAGCCAGCAAGGGTAAGGAAGTACCACAGAGGTGTGCGTTGTATAAGGGGAATGGACTGACTAAAAGCATAGCATCCTCTACTCCTCCTTTATGTTAATATGACACATATTTAACCAATCCTTGCAACCACCTAGGAAGACCTTAGAAGAGTAATGACATAAATTAGCAAACTACTTATAGATGCCATTAACAAGTATGTTTGATAAAGACAAGAACAAATGTATCTCAGAACGGAAAGTGACCTTGGAAATGCTACCATGTGTATTCTAAAAACCACTCTGCAGTGCACCTATGGCTACTTTCAGCATATATTTAGGACTTGACCTAATAAGGTGTCCAGACCAAAAACAGCCTGTGTAAAATACTACTACTACAACTAATAATAATAATAATAATTAGGCTATTAGGCTGCATTAGAAGGGATGTGTTTGTTTGTTGTTGCACGATGGCTAGGTTGCATGAGAGATCCATGAGTTTGAAGGGTTATTAGATGCCAAAATGCTGCAAAGCAGTTTAACTGTGGTCTTAGAATTCTGTATACTCCCCTTGTCCTAAGGGTCAAAAATAACCTGCCTTCATTACACCTCTAAAATAAAGCAGCTAAATTTAACTTCAATCCTCAAATCTATTTTGCATGAAGAAACAACCTCATCATTCATCACAAACTCTGTGAATGTCTAGGTTTTCCCTCCTCAGTGTGCAGTATTTCATCAATATTTAAAATATAGTGATAGGAGTTTACAACTCTGTAAACTAACATGGCATCAGTCATTTTATCTTCTTTCTTATAGACTGCCAGGTAAACAGGAGATTACAAAGCAGTCTGCCAGGAATGTGCAGTGACACCTACATTATTTGTGACCACTGCATTACCAGGTGGCATTGCATTTCACTTATTCACTGCCTCAAGTCAAGGATCTATCCTTTCCTCCTTTTATTTTACATTTCACACACTGCAGTTGCTAAACCATTTTACCGTAAGAAGTTAGAAACCGAGTATATTGCAGATGAATGTGCTGATGACTCAGTTACAGTCATCTTACACAAGGGAGGAGGTGCAGGTTACGGGCAAAAAGTGGATACTGTCATGCTGTAAAGAGTCCTTTTTGGATAAAAACATATCAACAAATGGAATGTATAGTTGAATTAAGAAAACCAAAATCAAAACCAACAATGAAAGGATGAAACTGACCTACAGACTGACAGTCAGTAGCATTTCGAATCAAGTGTGAGGACCTTCTTGAAAATGATACACAGAAATGACTGAAATTGGTTCCTTTGAAGTCATAACATTTTTCTTTTTATTTGGTGAAAATTATCAAAAGAAAGAGGATCTGAGTTGTTGGTACAACTGAGAGTGATGGTACTGCAATGTCACTGGTCTAACAGAGTCATCATCCAGGGTTATTGTTCCCTGTGATGTACCAGAAGGTACAGTCTTACAACCTCTGATGTTCTCATTGTATATGAAACCACTGGAGTTTGTTTTTAGAAAACACATACCTTTGTTTATGATAAACAAAAGGTATATTTTCACTTTGACATAAATAAATAAGGTTGACACCAAATATGTTTAAATAAAATTCTCTCATTCTCAACTATTTGTGTCTTTCCTAATTGAATTTCCAAACTGCAGGTACAAAGCGCCTACACAACCAACAAGGTTAGCAAAGCATTTTTCTCCCTGATAACTACTTGGGCCTTTGCAAGCCAAGAAAATCTGCCTGCAGACAAGACTGTCAACCTCAGCAGGTGTCAGAGTTTACCTTCCTTTTAAAGTTTCTTATCGTAAAAAATTCTTGAAATAAGTGACTGAAATAAGATCATGAAAATTCCAGTGAAGTCAGTAAAAAGTCAGTTACACAATGAAAGTTTATTTTAATACAAAATGATTTTATAACAAAAATAATAATATGTACAAAACTAGCACAGTAAACTGCATGTTTCAAACATTTATGGAGATGACAGATATATTAACTTTAGAAAATTAAACAAATGGATATTTCATGGAATACTGTATATTTCCAGTTACAGAGAATGCAAACAAATCCTAGACAACAATCTAGGTCACATATTGGATTAACCCCTGTATTCTGAAGTAAATAAAACATTATGTAGTAAAACACAAATTAATTCATAATTATAAATCATGTCACTATCTGCGCTAGAAAATCAGTTTTCACACACCAGTGATGATTGTTTCTGAAGGGCACATACTTCTCATAGTATGAAAACCAATTATTGCAACACCTTACAGATTTGATCATAGATTTAAATGTGAGACTGTATTCAGCAGAAAGACAGGAACTTAGTAGCAAAAGCAGAAGTAACATTACACTGATAAGCTGCAGCAAAATGTTTTAAGTGGGAGGTTACAAAATATGAGACTGCTACTGCAGATATTGTCAGTATTATTTTCTTTTAAATGACCACAAAGTTGTCCAAACTTAGCATTTTGCCGTGTCTTTACTCTAACAGTATACAGTACCAATTGCCAGGTCAGCAAAATACTTATTGGGGGTTTTTTGATAGGCACTGAGAAATACAGTAGGTCTTTTAGTAATATAGGACTGAGGGCCTGTTTTCTAATGTATTTTCATATGATAAATGTTGCATCATGTGCCTTGTAATTGTCACTTATTATTCATTAGAACCTGTTTTTATGCCTGCTTGCCGGCAATAGCCACAGTTGGAGGCATTATGTTTTTGCTTTGTCCATCCATCTGTCTGGCCCATTTTCATGAATGCAATATCTCAGGAACGCCTTGAGGGACACACGTCCACTTGGATTCAATGATAATTAGATTTTGGTGGTCAAAGGTCAAAGGTCATTGTATCCTCATGTGTCTGGGAAGGCCCAGTCAGGCACATGCATCTGTGCATAAGCCCAGTTGTGCCTCCCTAAACAATTCATTCCATTCCATGCTGTTGGTCACTGGGTAATGTTATAATGATAAGAGACAAAGTTAACTTTGCGACATGCTGTTTTATCAAATATATTTTATTGAGCATGGCTTGTTGAGATTTACCTGTTGTTTCAGTCATGTGTTGCATTAACTGTTTCTGATGCAGTACTCCTCCATCAAAAGAAAAGAGTTCAGGACATAAAATAGAATTCCTTATGAGTGTGATAATTGGTTAGAACCAACTCATCTGGATTCATGGCAAGATCAAAATTTAAGACTTAACTGCACATGGAAATTTCACGGAAATTGTATTCTTAATTTATATAATAGACAGTAATGTCTTTTGGAGTGAGGAACTATGTATATAGTGTTTCTGTGTCCCCCCTTTTGTGTCTAGCCAGACAGGTATAAATGTTCCCCATGTATGTATTTGGGAGTGGGAGGGAGGTTTGTTCACATGCTCACTGCTTACTGATGTAGCCCAGTTTCTGATTTGAAAAGGAAGTTACAGCTTTTGTCTTGTTAAATGTGTTTGCATCAGAGTTAATGTGATGGTTCATCATGGACAATGAGTTGGGGTGAACAAAATCTTTAACTTGCACTGTGGCTCTTGTGTCTGACTCGCTTGGTCCCTCGCACTGCCCCATTCCTCTGAATTTGGATGGTTGTTGGAAGCATACAACTGTGACACCACAACAACTGTGCTATAAACTGTCTGCAAAGACTAGTTTACAGAACAGTTGTGGCTCAAAGCAGCTAACACATTCAGCTATCATTTATGTTACTTTTTAACTTACACTAACCTTTTTGTGCAAGTTGTAACAACAGGCTTTTGACAGTGTAGACATTTAACACATCATGCAGCCTGAACTGAACCGCCTACAACTGGGAAACTCTGCTTACACATAACATTTAGCATAGGTAACCATGTTTACTGAGTAAAGATGCAATCACAAAGAATGATCTCAGGATTTTAAGAATGTATATTGAATTGTTTAAATAAAAACTGCAGTTAATCAGAAAATCTCTATTTTTTTCCAGCCCTAAACGTGGATGAGATTTGACTAAGAACTGGCAACTGCCTCAACAGCAAATTGAAATGGGAGCAAATCCAAAAGCCAGAATTTAAAATAGGGGGAATACAAATCAAGTCCTGTTAATAATATAATCTGGCATAAATCTGCAGTTGAGGTAAATAAAGGTCATTGATACGTTATGGTAATTCACACACAAAAAAAGCAATGCAAAATTAGTCTAGAAAATACTGACAAACAAGAAATCAAAGATGATTTGCAAAAATAGACAGCCAGTTGGTTCTTACAATCATGTCTGTCACAGTGATAGATCAGCACCTAGCTGATGATAGAAATATGTTTTCCTTGTGACTTGGTTGGAATGATTTCATCTGTGTTTTTTTTTTCCTTTAGTTTATTCATGAACTTGAACTTTATCTTTGACCAACAAACATATTTGTTGACCTTTCATAAGATAATCGTGTGGAACTGGTGTACCCCATTCATTCATTATGAGGGATCCCAATTCATCACCAATGTATTATAGTTTATGCAGAATTTTTAAATACAATTTTTTTTTCTTAGGCAGAGCTGCACTGAAGGCAGATTTAACCTTTATATATGTTATTAAAATCAACTGGTGAAGCCAGTGGAACAGCTTTTAATATGAAATAAATTAATAATTATCATTTAATTAAATAAAACTGCTAACTTGAAATTAGCAAGGCTGTCAGTAGGAGATATCAAAGTAATCTGTTCTGTCAGAATAGCCTATATGAAAAGGAAAGCCCAAAGTCTTTCTTTTTTTTTTTGTATATATATTTTGTTGAGTATATTTGTTTGTTTTCATTTGATTTTGTTTTTTTGTGGATGTATATTGGGTCAAAACAAGCATGCATGTTAGCATTGTGTCTTGTTAGCAAAGAATTCCATATCATTAAACTAAAAATTAGTTTTAACTAAGATTTTGGACATTGTCTAAAATGGGATAGGGGATGGTGACTCTCAGCTACACTACCCTCCTCTCCACGACACCCTTCCCCCTACAGCACTTCTGTTTTTATTCCATCTTCTCTACCTTTTGTTGTCAAAATATGGTTTGTAAATTAGCCCCGCCTGCCCCGAGTGAAAGTTATAAAAATCATTTTCCAAACTGTGAGTAGTCATTTTGAACTTTCAGTTTTTGACAACCTCTCAGCTACTAAAACAGTGGCTGCCAGACCAAGGTTGTGTTATTTTGCACGGCAAGAGTGAGACAAAGCCAAGAGAGCATTCTACTAGATTGTCAAATTAATTTGTTAGTTAACAGTAGCTCTGAACTGGAAGCTGCTTTTTGTACAGTTTGTACAAGACATAGTTCATAGCTTTAAGAAACCAGACCAGAGGGACAGAGAGCACTAAGGAGTGGTTTCTAGTGTGTTTTAGGTATTGCAGCTTTAAAGAGTAACTTGGGTAAAAGAGGAGGTAGATATTTTTAATGTTTTTCTCTGACTTGTTATACAAAAAGTCACCACAACTTGATTGCAACCACTTAGCTGCATATCAAACTTATTCAGAATTAGAGACCATAATTTAAACCTGCTGTCAGACTTTGCAAGTTTGAAGTATAAAGTAGCCATGTTAGCCTGTTATCTCAAATAGCTAGTTTACTAGCCTTTAGTCTTTGATCATGAATTCAATAATGATAAATAAATGCCCTGCCCATTTCAGCTAAACCCAACTAATGAGGTTATATCTGCCTCTAATGCAGTTACACATTGTCATAAATGAGTCAACAGTCACAGACATCTTTGTAAATCAGTGATACAGTAAATTCCTCAAACATCTTGTGTGTTTAAATCAAAAACAGTCTTTTCCAAACTGCTATGTCATCAGACATTGGGTCCTTTGCTGTAATGTTCCCTGAGGTTGTAGGTGTGGTAACACATGGAAACATCACACACCCCCGGAAGCCCCGGGCTCCCCCGTTTACCAGAATCTCCTGGTGGTCCTGGTTTCCCCGGAATTCCCTGGTTGCCTGGATGGCCAATCCCATCAAAGCCACGAGGACCCTGAATGCCTGTAGTGATAGGAAAAGCCAGCAAAACATAAAAAACATATCCAGATAAGATAACGCTCAAGTAAATAAAGTTAAAGGTTCGAATACATCTGATTCAAAGTTCTTTTTACAGGAACTAAAAGTAACACATGCTAGAGCACAAATTATCTCTAAGCAGCATACTATACATGCTGTTATGGCTTCCACAGAGAAATACTGCGCTTACTGTCTGTAACCTTCCCTCACCCCATCTACTGGGCTGTCACTAAAAGTACTTTATAAAAATAGGTACAAACAGGATCCACCCATATATGTATTAAAAATGTAAAACTACAAACAGCCTTGATGCATTTTTGTTAGAAGTGCAATCATGGACAGATTTGAAAGCTCACCTGTCACCATGGTCAGGCACCTGTAGCTCCCCAAAATAGCATAATGGACAAAGACATTTCAGAAATGGTAGGGGGCTTTTCACATACCTGGATGTCCAGGTGGTCCTGGAGGTCCATAGTAACTTTCTCCTTTACAGCCTTTGAGCCCCCTTGGTCCCATTTCACCTAGGGACAAAATATATCTCCTTAAAACCTCTAAAAAAATGAGCTGACAGCTTCATAGCTGCAGGAAACTATGGCTATGTTCCCTCTAAGACAGCTGTGTCCAATCTTGACCTTTAGAAGCATCTGCAGGCCTTTATTAACACTACCTTAATTTATTTCACTAATTCTGAAGATTTCTTTTTTTTACAACCTTCATTATTATAGCTTCAGTGTTCCGTGTAGAAACACCAGGACACTGTATGCGTTTAAACAGAGGCCACATGGCTCACACATGAACCATCAAACAGGATTCTAACAAATTTTGATTGACATTTATATAGAAGTTTTGTCTTGGGAACCTTTGCTGCTGATTTAATAAGTGAAACAATAGACAAAATTGTCTGTGGTACACAATGTAACAAGACAAGACCAATGTCATTATTTTAGCAGACATTTAGTCATTAACCAACGTTTTGGACAAATTAAAACTCTGACCTGATAATGAGAACTAAGGGGATCGCAAATATTATTACAATTTACCCTATGATGAAGATGAATACCTGTACAAATGTCACAGCAATCTACCCAATAGTGGTTGAGATATTTTACTAATAAACAAAGCTGGTCAACCCTATAGTGGGGATGAGCATTAATTTAAATTTTATTATTTCAATTTTATAATGTTTCAGACAGGAAACATAAGGGTGAGATCAAAGTTGTTGTTTTGTCCGGAGAGCTTTCTCTGGACTTATTTGCACTGGGAAACTGCATCTGTGTCAGCGCCTGTGTTGGTTTATATGCCAGTGTGTGCATCAGCATCTGTGCCCATATTAGTGCCAGTGCCTGGGTTGATATTTGAGCAGCAAAAATAACTTCTTGGTTTGCAATTTGAGCAGGAAAGAATTAAACTGAAAGTAGAAATGAAAAGCCAATTTGAATTAGAGAAAGTTCAGCAGCAAACTGAGTAGGACGGAATATTTTTCCTCTGTGATGATGCCAGGCTCTTTTGATGTTGGAACTAATATGTGTTTAGTGAAGGGCCCTGATACTTTCTATTAATTATATTTTGAATGCATGGTGATACAGTCTGTGTTTGTTGTCTTTTGCTCTGCTGATGTTCACAGGAAAGAAATGCACATATTCATGAAGTTATTTGTAAGGTGTTGAAGATCTTGGGCTCCACGTTAAAATAATCACCTATAAAAACACATGAAAGCAACTCATGAGCCAAAATAAATAACAAGCACCATAAAGACGTCTCCATTAATCCTGTTACACAGCAGGTAAAGTTAGTCCGACCTCACTGTGGCTGCTGTCACTGTTAAGTTACAGTTTCTTCAAACCAACAAGTTTCACACAGACATATTTTTATCAGGAGGATACATTGTATGTTGTGTCTGGTTTTTCATTTTACAGCGATTTCATCAGTTTTGAAAGCAGCTGTAGGCGGAGATAAAGTGGGTGACACATCCACTGGCCGTGCACTCTGGAGGACCACAATCAGTTTCACCACAAATGCAGCGATTACAATATGATTTTACTGTATTGTTTTAAACCAGTGAAATGTTTATAAGGTTACATGTGAGACCCTCGTGGATTTCATACATTGGATGCAGTTGTGAGTAAATTACATTATACTATACTGCTGGTTACAGGATCAGAGATTTAATATCTTCCACACTCAAAAGCTGGTCAGTGATATTAGCAGATTAGAAGATACAGGGACATGTGCGGTACTACTACATAAATAGTTTTGCCTTCACAGTTTATGAATGGAGTGCATAACTGGCAGGAGAAGAAGATACAGGGAAAGAAACTCTCCCCTCAGTATATATGACATCAGTCAGGTTTCCCCTCCTCTTTCCAAAGGGGATGAGATGAGCTGGTTTGATTGGACATAACTAAAGCCAGCCCTGGCTCCACCTGCTCACCATATAATCCTCTCTCTAATAATGCACTTGTTAACACCTGGCTGCACATGAAAGTGCACTGCGTCCGTGGTCACCACAATCACAAAGCATTGTTGAACACATCCATATTCATCTTTCGCCTGGAGAATAAACACGAGTTTAGCATTGCACTCTCTTGCAGGAAAATAGAGCCCTTTATTTGACTGTAGTGAACATCATCACATCTGATTTGTTTGTTTTCCACACTGTTTTGATTTTAATCAATGATGAAAACAACGGTAAGTTTTGTTCATGCTCTTGTCTCATGAAGTTGAACAGAGCAGCGGATCAGACATTAAGTTTTAAAAGGTGCATTACCTACAGATAACATAAATCTACTACTGGGCATTGCTTAATCCCTTAAAAAATGTTTACATTACCTTTGAGTCCTGTTGGACCTTGCATTCCAGGAGGTCCTGGGTAACCAGGAGCACCACTCCTGCCAGGGTAGCCTGGAGTTCCCATGGAGCCTTTGGGTCCCAGTGCTCCTGGCTCGCCTGGGGGTCCCTTCAAGCTTTGGCAGGGTGTGCACCTAGTTCGGGGGGGCAGGGTCTGGAGCAGTGCTGGGAGTTGGCCTGCAGGACACAGCCAGAAGGTGCAAAGTTTGTTATATTAAACATACTTCCATAACAAGCTTTGACCACATAATCCTGCAAGCATGTACAGTGCCTTGCGAAAGTATTCGGCCCCCTTGAACTTTGCGACCTTTTGCCACATTTCAGGCTTCAAACATAAAGATATAAAACTGTAATTTTTTGTGAAGAATCAACAACAAGTGGGACACAATCATGAAGTGGAACGAAATTTATTGGATATTTCAAACTTTTTTAACAAATAAAACACTGAAAAATTGGGCGTGCAAAATTATTCAACCCCCTTAAGTTAATACGTTGTAGCGCCACCTTTTGCTGCGATTACAGCTGTAAGTCACTTGGGGTATGTCTCTATCAGTTTTGCACATCGAGAGACTGAAATTTTTGCCCATTCCGCCTTGCAAAACAGCTCGAGCTCAGTGAGGTTGGATGGAGAGCGTTTGTGAACAGCAGTTTTCAGCTCTTTCCACAGATTCTCGATTGGATTCAGGTCTGGACTTTGACTTGGCCATTCTAACACCTGGATATGTTTATTTGTGAACCATTCCATTGTAGATTTTGCTTTATGTTTTGGATCATTGTCTTGTTGGAAGACAAATCTCCATCCCAGTCTCAGGTCTTTTGCAGACTCCATCAGGTTTCCTTCCAGAATGGTCCTGTATTTGGCTCCATCCATCTTCCCATCAATTTTAACCATCTTCCCTGTCCCTGCTGAAGAAAAGCAGGCCCAAAACATGATGCTGCCACCACCATGTTTGACAATGGGGATGGTGTGTTCAGGGTGATGAGCTGTGTTGCTTTTACGCCAAACATAACATTTTGCATTGTTGCCAAAAAGTTCGATTTTGGTTTCATCTGACCAGAGCACCTTCTTCCACATGTTTGGTGTGTCTCCCAGGTGGCTTGTGGCAAACTTTAAACGACACTTTTTATGGATATCTTTAAGAAATGGCTTTCTTCTTGCCACTCGTCCATAAAGGCCAGATTTGTGCAGTATACGACTGATTGTTGTCCTATGGACAGAGTCTCCCACCTCAGCTGTAGATCTCTGCAGTTCATCCAGAGTGATCATGGGCCTCTTGGCTGCATCTCTGATCAGTCTTCTCCTTGTATGAGCTGAAAGTTTAGAGGGACGGCCAGGTCTTGGTAGATTTGCAGTGGTCTGATACTCCTTCCATTTCAATATTATCGCTTGCACAGTGCTCCTTGGGATGTTTAAAGCTTGGGAAATCTTTTTGTATCCAAATCCGGCTTTAAACTTCTCCACAACAGTATCTCGGACCTGCCTGGTGTGTTCCTTGTTCTTCATGATGCTCTCTGCGCTTTAAACAGACCTCTGAGACTATCACAGTGCAGGTGCATTTATACGGAGACTTGATTACACACAGGTGGATTCTATTTATCATCATTAGTCATTTAGGTCAACATTGGATCATTCAGAGATCCTCACTGAACTTCTGGAGAGAGTTTGCTGCACTGAAAGTAAAGGGGCTGAATAATTTTGCACGCCCAATTATTCAGTTTTTTATTTGTTAAACATAGACAGGCTCAGTTCTATGTAGTGTTTAAAGTCAGGATGTCTGTGAAATATTCAAGATTCCTAGCATTTCTCCTATTAGTGTCATCATACTGGAACTGGCATCCTCTTACAGTCGACTATCCCCACCTTTTATAGGACTGTTACCCCTTACTCACAGACGACACCATCGTAGTGGGTCTCATCTCAGCCAATGATGAGACTCACTACAGAGAGGAGATCCAGCACCTGACAAGGTGGTGTTCAGATAACAATCTTGTCCTGAACACCAACAAAACTAAGGAGGTCACTGTGGATTATAGGAGTTCCAGGAAGACAAAACATGCTCCTTTTCTCATACACGGGGAGGTGGTAGAACAAGTGGATAAATAATAAAAATTATGACCTAGCGTATATTTTGGATTAATAATCACAAAACTAGCAGATCAAGCTCTTTCACCTCAATGCGTTATAATCAGTGTAAATCGATTAGAACAATTATATGAAATGTGCAACTGTGCATACAGTAAGACAACCGTTTCAAACTAAATTTCAGGCTCTAGTTCACAGTAAAGTGTTACAAAACTACTTACTACGCAGAACATCAGTGCAGAGCTTTCGCAGATGTTCATCTGAAGGAGACTCGCCCTGCAACACACAGTTACACTTTGATTCATCCAGTGCTGGGAAGTAACCGAGACCATTTATTCATGTACTGTACATATGTTCAGTGTTGATATACCTCTACTTTACTTGAATACTTCACTTTGTGCTACTTTCTACTTCAAGTCCACTATATTTTAGAAGCAAATATTGTACTCCACCATATTTATTTGAGAACTTTGGCCACTACTTACTTTTCAGAATCTGATTAATTATGCAAAACCCAGTATAATCATGAGACTTTACTAACTCCCAGTAGGAAATTCACAAGATACCCGGCGGTAATTTAAATTATAAGCATATAAGGTAGTTAACATTCGCCCCACGTTTACCAGCTGCAACAATAAATGTGATGTACACAATAATTAATCAATTATTATAATCCAATACTACGATATACAGTAATTGGAAACTTGCCATTCTGCATACTACATACTTTTACTTTTGCCAGTACTTTAGTACTTTTACTTAAGTAACTTTTTGAAAGCAGGACTTTTACTTATATTATACTAACAGAGTATTTTTACACTGTGGTGGTGCTACTGTTACTTAAGTAACAGATCTGATTACTTCTTCTTCCACCACTAGCTGAATCCAATCTAGGCCTGTGAGAACAGGCTGCAACTCACTATGCCTGCCAATTTATAGACTTTCTCAACATTGTATAGCCCACATACACCAACAGCTTGGACCCCATTGTCCTTAAATGCACCACCGCCGACCCAGGCAGAAAGTCACTGACTGTATTTGTCAGCCAATTTTTTTTTTCCTCTCACTTTTTTATTTTAAATTAACTAGGAGGAGATGTTCAGGAGGTGGTTCACTCACAGGTTTCCCTGGGTACCCTGGCTGGCCTGGTTGGCCCGGCAACCCATCTTGACCAGGAAATCCCCTGGAACCAACAGCACCCATGTGGCCCATGTCACCCTTTTTTCCTTCTGGCCCCCTGAGGCCCACATCACCTGTCACACCTTTCTGAAGAAACAACAGGAAGGACAGAATTATGTTGTCTACAGTTTGCCAATCACTGCTCCACTGTTCAAACATTACTCACCAACCATAGCTGGGCACAGCTCATCTGTCAAGCTGAAGTGAAATGCTCATTATTTTAAAAGCGTGAGGATTGTGTCCTCATTTTCTAACCTTTTTCAAAGCCAAAAATACAAGAGCAACAGTGGACAGAATTGATTAGATTCTGTGTTTACCTACTCTAATGTAAGCTACAATCAGTAGCATGGCTGGCTAACTACCTTACTATCCACGGTAAAGTAGTAACTATGTTACTACCAAGGCAAAAAAAATGGATGCTAACAGATTATCCTTGTAATAAATAATATCCTACAAACTGTACAGCACTGGCACAACTGAGGGAGGCTACAGTAAGTGTTTGATATGCCAGATGTATGCCCCGTTAGAAAAGAGTGCTTTTGTGATGTATATTTTTGCCCAGGAGACCAGATTTCTCCAGGCCTGGAGGTATTGGGTCTGTAAGTCTCCTATAGCAGCCGTGCAGGCTTGACAAGGCTTCTCACTGCGATGCAGAATAAGACAGAATGGATTATATCTAATACCGCAAAGTCTAATTCGACAAACCTCTCCTTTCCATCCCCTGGGCCCCACTTCGCCCTGATGGAAGAAAGAAAAGAGAGCAAAAAGGGTGGGGAGGAGAGAGAAGAGGGAGAAATTGAGAGAGACAGTTAGAAACTTCTGCTTACACATCAAAGGCTGCGACAGTATGTCAGAGGAGCTATGCTTGCTGCTCTGCATTACTGATGCTGAATCACTTTCTTTTCTGTCTGAACCAGTGGTTTACAAAACATTTGAGATTGATTATTGTAATGCATTATTTTATTTGATTTGGTTTGGCTACTTGTTGTAATATGATGAAAAAGGCATCTATTAGTCCTTAAAACACCATCCAGTGGTACCACCAGTGCTCTAAGGATTTGTGTAATACAAGGACGTAGTTGAGGCTCTGGGTATGTTCTGTTTATCTTTTCCTTCCATTTGTCCTCCTGTCCTGACTTGTTAACTGATTTCAGCTGTACTAGTGCAGTAAGATACAAACAAAGGAGCTTGGTCTGCTTTTAGGAAGCTTTGTAGAAGGCCGCACTAGAGTATCATATCAGGAAATATTGTTCATATTCAAAACCATTAATGCTCAGAGCACATAAACCCTCCTGCTCCCAGCTAGCATTCTCCAACACTCAACTTACTCATGCTTATTCAAACACTAGAAACGTGTGACAGGTTGACATTCATTGAGAATTTATCTTCAAAAACATGCAAGCACTGCTGACTATTACTGCTCAAGTTAAAAGGCATCCAGTAGCGCAGTCTGGGAAGGTCCATCGTTTTGCAGATGACATAATGGAGACACCCAATCATGCTCATTTCCTCATGAGACAGAATCACAGTTGTATTCTACTCTCTACATTCAACTACATACAAATGGGAAGAAAAGCTGCTCATTGTGGTGAAAGGGTTTCAGAAGATTCACAATAGAATATTATAGCGCTATTGGGACTTGAACAAGAGAATTAGTACATAGAGACAACATCAAATAAGAAATACTACTAGTACTAGCAGCATTAGGGCTGCACGGCAGCACGGTGGTGCAGCGGTTAGCATACTTGTTTCTTAGCAAGAAGGTTCTGGGTTTACGCCTGCTGACAAAACTTCAAACTTGAGCAGAATTAATAATTTCTCACTTCAAGCTAACATTTTTTTTAAGCATAACATTGCTTCACCTAACCAAATTTTAGTGTCATCACATCAAGTGTAGACACTGACAAAGTACTGAGGCTGTTTCTGGTGTGCTGCTTTAGAAATCTGAAAAGGTCATCGAGCACCTATCCCACTTCTGCCTCCTTCTCTCATTCATGTTCTCCTTTTCTTTCCTTGCTTCCTCCACGTTAAGTTGCCATTATCACAAGAAAATACTGCAGCTGTTGCACTTGCTTCCCCCATTACCGTGTATTTGGTAGCTTTTTTTCTCTGGACACCCTGTGCTAAAACTTTAAGTTTGTTGAACATGAGCTGCACAAATCACTGTACACAAGCACCTTGCTTTCTTGCATTACTGCAATACATTAATGCCACATTACTTAGATGACAAATGGTAAGGAAGAAAACTATTTAAACAGAGCACATCCCCTCCTCTCCTGAAGTACAGTGTGCACTCCTCTTTATTTTAACCAGGAATTAGGAAGTCTGTCTGAAGACAAAAATGTTATCTTCAGTTCAGTGGTGACAAACCTGTGATTCACTGTTGATGCATTTGGCCTTGAGAGCACATCACATGGAAGTTGGACTGCTCTCAACAAATCACAGTGTGAATAATAAGCTGCATACTGAGAAATACAATAATTTTATCTGGTGCACACAAAACTATATAACTCAGTCTCCGCATGATGCAATATAGATCCTGCTCTGCACACAAATGCACACACACACACGCCTCTGACTGGATTCATTGTATAGTCCCTGTCTAGAGATGCGAAAATCAATGTCCCAGTAATTAATACTTACAGACTGATTCTTAAATGCTACTCATTTAGTATTCCTAGTCAGTGTTCCTATTAAAATGTATTTAAAAAGCTTGGCTTGAAAGCTGGAAATTGGATATCACACAGCAATTTTTATTGTTATGTTTGTTCATAACTATTATTGATGATGATTGATAATCTCCATCCCCTGTTGCTCTTTTGCTTTTGAAACCTTATTTTGTCTTGTTTCCAAGATTAAATCATTCCTCACTGCCAAAAATTTCAAAATATTTTCCATTTATATTATTAGAATTCTATGTATTGAACATTAGTACCTGTTTTCTCTTTACTTTTCAGCTGATATGAGCTACAAGAGCTTTAAGAACCGAGTACTTTTGCCTCATTATATTGGCTACAACTGAATTTACAATTACTTCCTTTTTAGGTGGCATTGGCTAGCTTTTTCTATTCATAGCACTGATCTTCTCATGACTAATATAACTAATTCTCTTTGAAGATTTTTTTTTATTATTCTCATCTTCCCACTAGAAGCTGTGGCAGTCCTGAGGTGCAAAATCAAATTTGTTTTTGTTCATTAGAAAAATAAATGCAAATGGTGATTTGATTTTAATCTGAAAGAACAAAAAAAAAAACTGGAAAAAGTTTGCCTGAAAACAATGCCTCAGATTAAAAATAAGGTGTGTTACTTTGTATTACTTTGCCTTCATGAACAAATCCACCAATCACGGTGATTCCATTAAAATTATTTGATTTTGCAGTGAAATTTTACAGTTTTAATTGCTGTGTGAACATACTCTTAGACTAGCTGGAAGTAAAAACCAAACAAAAAATATCACATAGTAATATTACCTATATATCTTATTAATAATCATAGATCTATACATATCCTAGAATATCCTCATTGACATCTTAGCCAGTAGTTATTTGTAAAAATGATGACTGAGCAAGAAATTGTTCCTTATCCAAACACTTTTGTGGGGATATTTGCTTCTTGTAACTGCACACATACAGTAAGTACACACTAACACAGACATTTAAACCCATCTCTCTTTTGGAAACATAAGCTTTGCTGCCCCCCAGTGGAACCATGATGACTCACAGGCACACCAGGAGTCCCTGGATCTCCATCTCTGCCTCGCTCCCCCTGCAAAAACATGCATGATGATTAACTCATGGTTTGTGCGAGTTTGTCTACACATGTTGGTATGGCCTTATGTGGTATGTGTGTCTGTGTATGTGTGCATGTGCACAAGAGTGAGATTGAATGTGTATGTGAATACCACTGTGTGCTGGTCAGTGTCTTCATTCTATGTGTGTGTGTGAGTGAAGAAAAGGTCATGATTACCACTAACAGTCAGAGAGGGACAGGGTTTGGCTAGCAGTGACCTTTAACAAACCTGACTTCTTATCTCATGTGTGGCTTTCCAATTGCATCCTGCAGCAGAGTAACTCACTGCTCTTCTTTCTTTGACCCTCTGCACCACTACACACTTATATATTAGTGCACGTACAATTGAACCAGAACATTCATCCTATGCTTTGATTGTTCAATTTGCCATTAATGCTGTTAATAATGGTAGAGTGTGGTGGCATCTCATTGAATGTGGAGATGTTTAAGCACTCATGCTGGGATAGGAAAGGCTCTTTTTTATATAAAATAATGTTCCAGTTGTTAGCTTTAATTTAATTAAGTAATTGGATGTCTGGCTACTACATGTTTTTTGGGCACCTATTTGGTATTTAAATGTTAGCCACGTGAGCGCTTTTGTGCATGAACTAAGAGGTGACTGAGAGTTGAGTGCTGGCATTCAGGTTCAGGTGGAGTTGTCTGGCCATATGAAAAGCAAAGAGGTGACCAGGTGACCATGCAAGTCAAGGCAATAATGAGGCTAAAAAAAAAGAGCAAAATCTATTGGTTTGCCAAAGTAAACATTTTGGAGCATTGAAAAAAATAGATGCAACTAAGAAAACAAAAAAAAAGATAGACATGAGCAGCACAAGTCTTGTGGATGATTGGGAAATCATCTTTTATGGCTCCACAGCCATAAAACTTACCATGATGTAGGTTTACATATTTCATGTCAACAACCAAGAGAAGACTCCATGACCAAAACCATGGCTTGACCAAAACAAGATACAAACCCATGCTAAGCCTCCAAAATAGAAAGACCAGGTTGAAGGTCACAAAAACAAAAGGAACCTTCTTTAATGAAGTTATATCAGTTGAGAAACAAAGATCCGCCGCTATCACAATGATGGAAAGAGGAAAGCATGGAGAAAAACGGGAACAGGGAGCAGCATAACCCAAAGCACCAGATCATCTGTCAAACATGGTGGTTTTGTTTTGGTTCAGGCAGGTATGGCTGCAGATGGAGCAGGCACACTGACATTAACTGATAATTTCCCAGGTGATTGACCTGCATTCTACTCGCTGGTGACCAGACTAAAAGCAGAGAGACGTGAAACTCTAGCAGATTATCACCAGAGAAGATACAAAGCATCTAGTAAAATCTATCAGTCAAAGACATGAATATGTACACATACATATGTACCTGTCTAATTAATATTGAACCCCCTTGGCCATTACGTATTTCATCCATCACACTTTCAATTTGTGTCTAAAAACCAAAAAATCAAAACTGAAATTCTAAAAAAAAAAAAATCAACAAATGGCTTAGTAGGAAAAGTTGTATCAATAAAAGCAAAATGCCGCTAAGTGCAGTGGAAACAAACTTAGGAAATTAACCATGATATACACATATTGTGATTTAATGCACCTGACAGGTAAATTATGCCAGCAGCTGTTTGTCTTAACAAGCAAGGGAAGTGCACATTCATTCAAATTTTTATTTGCTGAACCACATTTAGATGGAAATCCACTAAGCACAATGCATACTGCTGTATTTATGCTGGTAATTATCATATAGCACTGGATGAAAAGGTCACTGTTCAGTGTAACAGAGGAGATGAACGAATTAAGAATTAACTGAATTAATCACATTTGCTTTTCTATAATTTGTTATGAATAATTAAGCCTTCATTTCTAATGGAACATAGACCATGTGTGGACTGTTCCCTGAGATCTCCGAAATTTTTATTTATCACTCCCTTTGTGTCATAAACTAGTCAGCCCGCTTTACTGACATTGGTAAAATCATTAACACATAAATAATTGAGGTTCATTAATTCTCAAGCAGGTTGTGTGACAGTGCTCAGATATAGATTTCCCTGACCAAATGCACACATGTTTCCAGTAGAAGTGTGTAGGATAAACTACAATACCTGGTTTCCTTTAGAACCAGCCCCTCCTCTCTCCCCCTAAGAACACAACACTGAACATGAGAACATGTCCAACTTTCATTCAGGTTTTTGTCATTGGCACTGACTGTCTGATATCTAAGTAGAATGCTGTTTGAGAAAAACAGAAGGCCTGTATCAGTGTGCAGTTGACAACATACTGTACAGAAGACAAAACGCAACATCTTAAACAAACTGATCTGGATTAGGATTGTTTCCATTGTATCTTTGTGCCTGGGCCAGCACACTCCTCCTTCCTAATTTGTTGCCTGCAACTAGACACCGTTAACCTGCAGGTCATTTATTTTACTTTGTTCATCTATGTTTTATAGGCACTGACTCCTTATAAGCTTCCCTACCTTGTGACCTTTGAACCCCAGCAGCCCCATGTCCCCTGGCAGCCCCGGGAAACCTGACTCCCCTGCTGAGCCCTGGAGAGGCAAATGGTTATTGATCTTTGCAAATCAATGGACCAGATGACAGTCCCCATGAAGTAAATTGTTGAATTTTCTGAAAACAGTGTGGTTTAAGGTTGGAGTAAGGTTCGGGTTTAGGGTTAGGCAGGTAGTGGTTATGGCTAAGGTTAGGGTAAGTCTCCAAGAAATGAAGGTAAGTCTATGTAAAGACTCAGTGTGTGACAAACACAAGAGTGTGTGTATCAAATCTTCTGTGACAACTTCCCAGTCTGCTGCACTGGAACAGAAAATGCTCTTAGCCAGTAATCAAGGCTGAATAAATAGTGAAAAATTTCAAGCTCTCCATAAAATTATAATTTCCTAAAAGCTCATGTAACAAGCGCTTTGGAGGATGGTACACTGAAAATAACCAAGGTTACCTGTAATTACAAAGCACAACAGAGACAAGTCAGAGTCTTCTTTAACATTATAACGGTTGACAATTATGGGCATAATTGCTGAGAAACCTGCCATCTAACAAGGAAGTATCACATAAAACATAGCTGTCAG
The DNA here is from genome assembly GCF_001952655.1 of Monopterus albus. Lineage (NCBI taxonomy): Eukaryota > Metazoa > Chordata > Actinopteri > Synbranchiformes > Synbranchidae > Monopterus > Monopterus albus. The sequence goes on from NW_018128099.1 coordinate 639,478, forward strand.
TCCTCGGCACAATTCAAACCGGTGTTGAAATAAAAACTGGTCGGCAGGACAAGGTTGGATAAGAAAAGAAAAAAGAAATACGCTGTCTCCCTGATCACACTTTGATCCCTCAGGGGGGAATTAACGATGCCCTCACTAATCCCCCTCCCCCACCCTGTTGAGCTCTCTTTCAATCTCATATGCTGATGTGGGCGGTAGTGCAGATTTGCTAGAACTGGGAATAAAGGTGCAAAATGTGTGCACTATTGGAAAGTGAAAGATGGAGCACATTCATGGTAATCAGGATCTATTTGTTCATAATATAACATGCACTATGTTGTCTATGCAATATCTTAGATTGTATTTCTTTGAATTTATTGCAAAGAAAACGAGAGTGAGAGGCATGAATAGAACTTTTGCATGCGTCTTCACTGTAAACATATTAAAGGTCTTTTCCTATCTCTCTATAAGTGTTTCTTTAGTATGCCCCTTACAGCTCTGTGGGCTATCATACAAATATGAGATTAAGCCTTTATTCAGCTTAAAATAGGGTGTAACCTTTTCAGTTGGTCCTAGAAGGACCACACTTGGTATTGTCTTGACATTTGTGCTTTGAAGATAAGCAAAAAAGTCTTTTATACAAGCCCAGTATCTACCGGTTCTTCATTCATTCATTGCTCTCATGCTCACTGGACTTTGCTCAATGCTTGTTTGTTTAGTTAGCGTGTTAGTGTATGTTTCATGCTGTTATTTTTGTGTAATTAGTGTTGTAGTTGTTTGGGATTTCTCTTGTTTTGTTTCACTCACAGTTAGTCACTTAATGTATTTGATTCATTAATACCTCAATTATTTAGAGTTAATTCTGTCCAAAAGATAATAATCTCTGATTAAGAAAACTTGTCTGAGCACCAAGGGGAATCTTGCATAAGCGTTATTACGTATGTAAGGATAATAGCTTAATTATGAATTTGAATCAGAATTATTACACTTAACTGGTTTAACCATTTGTCCCAGTAAAATACATAATAACTCTTACACAAGTTTCTTCTTGGTGGTCTGCCCCTCAGAGTTGCTTAACCAGAGAATTTGATCTAAACCTTTTTTGTCTCAACTTCAGAGGGTGATGTGTTCAAAGATACACCCCAGTAGAGGAGATGGGGTCTTCTCTTACCAGGAGTTTCACAAATCCTAACAGTGTTTAGGGTGGTTTGTGAAATCTAAAACCTTAATGTTGTATTAGAAGATGCTGGAGTTCCAAGGACTGAAATGAGATAAAGAAGCATATATCTATTTAAAAGATCCCTGCTGTTGGCTTGCTGCATTTTCTTGCTAATTCACTTTATAAGAGTAGAGAAAATATACATTTCATACCCATGTATTTTTACACTGATTCTACTTACAAACTGAATGGGGTAACTGCCTTTGGACACTAAAATATGTTGGCGTAATGACAGGTCAATACTTTAATTAGTAATGTCATGACTCTGTCCATTCTGGCTTTGTTTACCAAATCAAATGCGATTTTTTTTATTTATTAATGTATTTATTTTATTTCTTTTGGCTGGTGAAGATGAGTCCTGCTCCAGTCATGAGACTATCATAGAAAACTTTGAACAGTGCACCTGAAAACCAGACACTAAATCTAAGCCTCAGACACAGACAAAGTAGAAAAAAAAATCAGACACAGGAAAAGAAGGCACCACATGGGAAAGCAGTGAGGACACAGGTTAAAGGAAACAATGCAATCTAGTTCATAACCAGCAGCTCAACTCACCTTCTGACCTGGTGGTCCAGCAGCCCCTGGATCTCCACACGTCCCCTGAATAAAACACACACATCACATTTGTCTGACAAGACTTGTGAGGGCCTTTTGTTTGTACATGCATTAATCCCTAACAAAGATTTTAAGGTTCTGTTTAACAGAGACCAGAACATAAGGCATTAAAGGCATATCATAGCTGATGTTTGCATTGGTACAGGCACAGGCAAAGTATAGCACAGTATGCACAAAGAAGTGGAATGAAGAACATTATAAATCACAATATGTGGCAATTAATCATGATCTTCTCAGACTGTCCTATTACTGGTCTCTTCCTTGTAATACAGCCACAGTAATTACAGCAGCACATCAGACTAATGGCTCAACAAATTTAGAGAATAGATGGCTTTTCAAAGTCAGAAAAAATTGTATTGATGTCCCAGAAAGAGAAGTTCACAATGGCACCTGAGAAATTTAAAGCATTACAAATACAGTACTGCACTTACATTTCTGGAGTAACAGTAATGAACGTCCAGTCATGCCATGTTTTCAGAGCACTATCCACATTTTTATTTTATTACTACAGTAACTGATCCACATAATAAAAGTCTACTGAAGGCTACAATAAACATAAAATAAAAAGAAAAATGTGTTTTTGTCATTGATTGAACTACCAAGATCACCCATCAAAGTAATAGTAGTAATACCACAGTGTAAAAATATAGCTCCAAGCAAATGTCCTGCCTTAAAAATACAGAATTATCAGCAAAATATAGTTAAACATCAAAGTACTGGTTAAGCAGAATGGTCTATTTCAAAGCATTATATTATTTTATAATTTGTATTGCTAGATTATTCTTACTGATACATAACTTGGAAGGAGTATTTTATTAATTTTATATAGAATTTTATATATTAGTATAATAAGTTATCTCACAGTATTTTATGAGCTCTCTGTACTCTCTGTGTTTGGTATGTAAAACCTTAATAACAATGGTTAGGGTAGTATCCATCAGATAAAGTGCAATGAAAAGTAGATTTACCACTGAAAGGTAGAGGAATGGAAGTATAAAGTAACATAAGAAGGTACTAAAGTACCTGAAAATAGCATTTAAGTACAGTGCTTGAGTAACTACACTTAGTTACCAGTAGCTTGTGGTGGCTTATGTTAACAGCTAATGTTACTACTCTGTAACTAACACTGGTGAGTTAGTTTGTTAATTTAAAGACTGTGTAATGTGTGTAACTGTTATACTACAAATAACATTGCAGTGATATAAGCAGTAGAGCACATGGTGCAAGATCCTGTAACACACTTTTCTATTGAGGTCACATTCACCACTGTTCAGCACAGAATAAATGGTCTTATAATAATCTGATTCTATAAACTACCAGCTTGTTCACATGACTTTCAAACTGTTACAGTTTTGCTCATAAGATTTAATAATGAATTGTGACATTTTCCTGTAAGAAAACAATGAAGCATGTGGACATAGGAGAAAAAGTGAATGACAACTGTGTTAACTGTGTGCTCAGTGCCTCAGGATGTCTTTGTGCAAACAGGGTTCCAGGTTCTTCATTACCAGGCTGATATAGGCTACACAGAGGCACTGAGGTTTGTGTGGTTATTTTGCAGCAGACTGTTATTTGTTTCACACAATATAATCAAGGTAACCACAGTGGATCGCTGTGTGCAACAATGATTGCTTGCCCTGTGCTTGTTACATATTTTGTGTTCCATTTGCAATTAGCACAATATTTTCTGTGGGGCTTTAACCTGCTGCTGGGGAAGTTTCCATAAAGCCGTAAAAGCTGGTGTAGACACAATATATTTGTAATAATCAGCAAAGAATCCTTATCGCAAAACAAACTGCTTCACTGACATCTACCCTAAGTTAAAATTTCATAATTTTCTTCATCAGGGCATGCATAATTCAAAGGGCTTATATATTTTATTATGATACTTGTGTGAGCTTGATGAAAACAAGATGGGTCAAGATGTGATGTCTCAGCTATACTAACCCCCTCCATCACAGTCTGCCACCTACAACTCTTTGCTGTTACTCCAGCTTCTCTACCCTGAGTTGTCAAATTCTGGTTCATAGATTAGCCCAGCCCACAATCAAGCGAACGGCATAAGAAGAGTTGTTGTTCAAGGTAGACAGACAGCCGTGGAGGAGCTCTTGTCAGGTGAAAGTTTGAAACAGTGCTTGACAGACTGGAGAGGTTGTGTTCTTATGCACAGAGAGAGTGGGATAAAGAAAGACTAAAAACCAAGGTTAACATCAGTTTGGCTTTTTGAGATGCAGTGTTAAAAGCAACCAGAGGACTCAAATATGATACAGATGTGGTGTTCTTCCTTCTGGATGCAGTACCATCTAAAGCTAACGTTTGTTTTGGTAATATTAGTGACCTAGCATGGTCATGATTTTACCTTTGTATTGAATTAATATGATTTTAATTTGGGAGTAATTTCAGGTTTGTGTAATGGTAGTGCTTTTTGTCACATTAGCACTAACCAAAGCATCCTGCTGGATTGACAAGTTTACTTGTTAAGTCAATTAACCCTAGGTTTGGTTCGGAGGCTGCGTTTAGTACAGTTTGTCACAGTCAAGAAGCCTCAATTCACATCGCAACTTTAGGAAACAGAACAGGAAGGGCAAAAAATGCTAATGACTGTGTTATGGTATGAGTTTGTTTATAGTCTCACTAGACCCTCTGGCAGCTGAAAAGAAATAAGGTAGAAAAGCTTTAAAGAGACTTCCATTCCTGCCTCTCCTTCCATGTTTGTGCTGTACTGAGTATGCAAATTCTAAAGGAACAGGAAATGTGCATTTCAATATCAGGTAAATATGAACATGTACTTGTACTAGTCTGTGGAAAAACAAAAGCAGTACCCTCAATGAGATACTCCACTGATCTTACACATAAATATAGGATGAATTTGATTTTGGGGGTTATAAAGACAATATCATAGTGTCTCTACTGCTTTGATTTAATCTTGTTTTAAACTGTCTCTTGCAAATCATCTGACTTTATAGAAGAGCAATAACACATCAGTGGAGTAGTCTGTAATGCCTCAGTTTGCATATTGTCTACATGCATACATGCATGAATGGTACAAATATGAAATATCTTTGGCAGGATAGCAATTATCACATATTAAGAAACACCTATAATTTGACAACAAACAAGCTTGACTCCCTGTCAGCAGCATGCAGTTTTGTCCATGGGGACATCAGGAGAACAGGAAGGGAGAGTAGCTGAGCAGTTGGGGAGCAGCAGGCTATTAGCATAATAACTAATTATAACATTCATCGTTTAGACCTTGGGACCGTCTCGGCCAGTTTCTCCAGGCCCCCCGTAGAGTGCCTGGATTCCCAAGACAGAGAGGAATATTGGAGGAGAGAAGAAAAGGAGAGGGAGGGAAAGAAGGAGATGAGAGAAAAAGGAAGTGGCAGGGGGAGGGATACTGAGATGAAAGCGACAGACACAGTGCACTGGGCTGAATGTGTCAGTGTGTGACAGCTTTGTCAGAAGGCATTGAGGGAGAAATGACATGGCTCAGGTCCATGCACACATGCACACATACACACATTGGTCATACTATAGTTGTGAGGACAGTCGTTGATACTGTATAATGCATTCCCCAGGCCCTTACCCTAATTTTAACTATCACAACTAAATGCCTATCACCAATTTTTCCCCTAACCTTAAACTCAACCTGATTCTAACCTAAAACCTAAAACAAATCCTCAAACAGCCTTTTGACATTCATAGAATTGGCCAGAATGCCTGCAAAATGCTCAAAATGTGTCTGCACTATCATAGAAACCCATGTACACATCACATGCAAACTCATGCATGTCCACATTGGACATGCAAACACACAATATGTTTGCATATTAAACAAAAGTCATCAAGTACCCAAGCATCAAGAACCCAGCTTGAAGCTGTGTGTTAGCCATTCTGTCTTTCTACATGCCTTCACCATAGAGAAACGGGGAATATGAGTAGGATTCTAAAAATCTATCATCAAAAATAGGTGTTACTCCAATGCCATGGAGTAGCACATGCACTAAATCAGTTCTTCTGTCTCATTAGCTGTATTGTCACTTTTGCACCACAAGAGGACAGCAGAGCTATGAGCTTATGTTCAGTCCTCATCATGGAGGAGTGTAGTTGCAGTGCTCTGCTGTAATTGCATCTGGCCATGTGCAGTCTTGTTTACCAGAGGGGGGTGCCCTTAATGTGCGTACAGCTGTCACCCCACTCATCTGACTTTGGGTCTAAATTAACAACCACTCACCACCCTAATGACTTTGCTAAATAAATCAAATGGATTCATATGGTGCCTGGTCAAAGTAAATGATCTCATTATGAACCCACTGCAGACATGGTAATGTGAGCAACTGAAAGACAAAAACAGGTGGACCTTGTTATCCACTTCTTAAGCCCCTTTCAGCCATGCACTGGCACGCTGAGATTCTCTAGACATTACCTAGAGGTGCTGTATGTGAGAACACAAATGTCTGAGTCAGTCAACCCAGACCTTAAGAGGCTTTTACCCTGCCAGCTCCCTAGTACAAAAACCTTAAGTGGCTTTTACCCTTGCCAGCTCCCTAGTACAAAGTCCATGTAGTGAGCTGGAATGAGTCCATGTGAGAAAACTGCCGTCTTTAGTCTAAAATGTCTTTTATTTGGTCAATCCAATACAAAATACTGTGAAGTCATTAATTTTTGGCAGACTGTCTTGAATTGGTATCAGTGCTCTTGACTTGAACCTGGTCTTCCTCTTAACCTGGACTTATCTATGGTCTAACTCCTCTATGATCCTGGTTCAGTGTAGCACTGCAAGTATAACACCATGAGGTAAATAGCACTTTTCCTTCTGTTCAAGATTTCTGCAGACACAGAGGTGACCAGGTCTCACCAGCGTATATTTTAAGTACAGAGCTGTGGATGTTGGCAGTGAGGAAATAACTGAATTGGCTTTCCACTGTGTCTGTTTTCTTTGAAGAGTCTAGCGACACTAAACCCACAAAAGCAGCAGACCTCATAATTATACAGCCAAGATGCCCACCATGGCCCAATATGGCATCTCTGGATGTCTGGAACAAGAGGAAAAGAGACAAGTGCTCTGACACTGTCTCTTCATGTTAGCAGACTAATCTGCTACTTCACCCTGCCACATATTTCTAAAGACTGGAGAGAATGTGATGGCTTGTCTTTAAGTTGAACGACACTTGTTTGGATTCCAGTTGAAGAAGAAGAAGTGAAAGAAAAGTCAATGAAAGCAACAGACAGGTAGCAGAGAAATAGAAGATATTTAAACATATATTCTATGTGTTAAAAGAATATTTTATAACAGAGGGTCAGACTAAAAGTGGATTGCTCATTCCAGGTTGGGAGCAAGTTGCTGTCCCAGGTGAAGGAGTTCAAGTATGTCTGGGGTTGATTCAGGAGTGAGGGAAGACAAAATGTGAGATTGACAAGTTGACTGGTGCAGCATTAGCAGGTAGCAGTCAGTCAGGCACAGTCATTCTGGAAATGTGCCTGATGGTTGTGTGGAGAGGAGCAAGAGCCTGAAGCTGAACCTTTTGATTTACTGGCTAGTCTATGTTCCATCCTTCACCAGTGGTCATGACTTTTGTGGAGTGACTAAAAGAATAGCAGATACAGCAGAAGCAGCTTTGCAGGACAGCTGTGTAGGAAAGAGGTGTACTTGTAGTAGAACTGCTGCTCTTTCATGTTGAAAGAATGTGATTGTGATAGTTTGGGCATCTGACAGATATTCTCTGTTAGTGAACTGTATATGCCAAACAAACAAACCTAAATCACTGCTGCTCTGATAAGTGCCTAAGAGCATCTTAAGACTAAGCTGACCTCCAGTCATTTCTTTACCACACTTGTCAGCTGTCACTTGAGGACATTAAGGTCATGTTCCCAGTATTACTGGCATAAAAAATATAGCTTATCAGTTGGCTTATTCCATTATATTAGTCTTTGTTTACTGTTTACTTGCCCCTTGCATGGGGATATGTACATGCGCATTGAGAGCAGATGTACCAGATACAAATTCCTCGCGTGTCCAACACATCTGGCCAATAAAGCACATTCTGATACTGATTCTAAATGTATGCACTTCTAGTGGTAACATTTAGCACTAATGCAGGAACCAGCGAAGCTCATGTCCCATCTTATCCTTGATATCAGTGCCAATCTTTTCACCTTAACCACAGGTTTTAGTTGCAGTTTTAGTTTTAATAAAGAAAACTTAAAACACAAAGTCAATATTTTACGTACACATACTGTATAAGCATCCTGCAGACATATGTGTAGTTAACATATTGTCAGTATGTATTGCCATAACAGCTCAATCATGAACACAGTTCTCCAATGGATTGTTTGGATGAGTAAACCTCTTCAGACAACAGTCTGGTCCACAGCAGTTGGTATCTGTGTCATTCAAGAATAACTTAAAAGCTGGGTGGTTACAGTCTGTCCTAAACACATTTACCGCACATGCTGTTTTAGCTCCCTGTGTACCACCCTCCTTGAGCTGGTGTAAAATACTTCCAGATTCTTGGGAAAGTAGTTTATTAGAAAGGAGCAACAGAGAGAGTCCTAAATTACTGAGCAGGGGGGCTGCGAGTCAACGTGGTAGAACACTCAAAGGTTCCGAGCAGACTCAATATAGCATCACACACTTGTAGCTGGTGGACGTGTGTGCATGTGTTCTTTCATTTAGCTACTTGTTCATTTCAAATCACCACAGGGGGACATCACATCTCCTGTACTTATGTTGCCTGGACTCCTGCAGTGGTGTGAATGTTATTAGCTGACATAAGTGGTGAGTGTTTTCAGATCCACTGTGTGACTTATGGTGCACATACATGCCTTAATGCTCAACTCTAGGCTTCGTGTCAGGTCTTCTTTTTGTTGTTTTGATGGTTCAGATTCATGTTTTAGGTCAGGGGTTTTCAGCCTTTTGTAATTTCAGGTCCAGTTTTGGTTGTTGAAACATTTCTAAGGAATGCTTTGTCAAATGACTGAGAAAAAAAAACATAAAATAATGTATTCAGTGTATACATATTTAATGCATTCAGGGTCATAGTTCCTCAGCGCTTTGGAGCTTTCACTGGTGCAGCGTTGTCTCCCACATAACTTTTTCAGTTCCAAAACTGATACATCTTATGTGACGAAGGAAAACAACAAGTGCACTATATGGCCATTAAGTATGTGGATATAGAGTATTCTGTACTTTTGGCGTACATCTGTCTGAATGGTTTAGACCATACTCATTAAGTTCCATTAAGTTCACCATACAATGATATTCAAAGGACAGAGCCAGTGATTGTTTTGCTATTTTCCACAGATCCCTTACAGACATTAGAACCAGTGAGAAGCTAGCGAGGTAGTGTACACAGAGCAGATATCAGGCAAAGCTGACTCTCTTACTTAAGAGACTGTAAAAAGCGAAGGCAGTTTTTAGCCTTTGGAGATCTTTTTTTGAAAAAAAAAATGACACACCTCACACTTATTGTGAGACATAAACATGCCAACTCATGCAGTGGTGGCTCACTGCTGTGTTATTAATAGTTTTCAGGTAGCAGTGGAGGTCTTTTTAACTTTTTCCTTTTATTTGTGCACATTTTAGTAATGCCATTACTTTGTGGAGAAATGTCAGGAATCCTGAGGAATCTTTTCCCAGAAGAGTGGAGTCTGTTATAGCAGCATGCAGTAATAATGCCTGCTGTTTTGTCATGAGATGTTCAACAGTCAAGGTCTGCAGAACATGTTTTGTGTCATGAAATGTATGTGACTCCCACCTAATCTCTCAGGATCTATAGTCCACACTGACCTTTGGTCCTGGTGGCCCAACCAATCTCCCGGTGCCTGGTAATCCTGGCTCTCCCTGGTTGGAGACACACATTCTGAGAACCAAAGCCAATACTTACAGTATTTATCTGTCTCACTTCAAACACTGTTAAGACTGTTGATACCTCTGTGACAGGAGGAAATTACAAACACACACACAGAGCTAACTATCTGGCTTCATGTGGTTGTTCAGTTTGGCATGATCTATCATTTCCATTTCCATATTTCCATACCCCTCTTAGGGGCCAATTGATTGGTCAGACATTTAACTTGAATACTGAGCTTTCACCGGAATGCTTACTGATTCTTTGGCACATTTAATTGTGTATTTTTAACTGTTTTATGAACTGACAGCTCAGACTTCAAGCATTTACTGTACATTCTAAAGTATCGATAAAGTAGGTTTAATGTATGTTGTAGACATGTGACTGTTAAACAGAGCTAGATCTGTTCCAGCCACTCTGCAGGCCTGGGTATTAATCAGTATTAATAGGGGTATAGTTTTTTTAGTGTACATCTAGAGTAACACTCAAGCGGCAACCTCCGTGGCTGAGAGATGAAGCCAATGCAAAGGTGCCAATACCTGTATTTTCCCAAATGGCCACTTGAGCCTGTCTCCAAAAGGAAGTCAATCCCCATAGAACCCCCATGTTAAAATGTTGAACTTTACAGAAGAAATAAATGTTTACAGCCTGGTACAAAAAACAGTTTTGGTCTCTATAGTTAATTTCCCCTTCCATGACAACTGTGTGGGGATAATTTTTTTTTATATAACTCATCCATTTTAATTATATTGAGACTAAAAGTTGTGCATAATTAGGGTTTTATATTTAAAACAATAATGATAACATTTTTCACTATTTTCTCACCAAGTGATAATTACAGACAAATGTTGCCATGAATTCATTTTTGAGAAACAATTAGATAAATAAATAGGCAACTGGCCATTCCAGTGACTGTATGGCTATACAAGGGGTGGGGTAACAACGAGAGGCTTTGATTAAATTTCCACTACAGACTTCCATTTCAAATGTTCACAGAAGCTAATTTTATACTGTTATTCTATGAAAGGCAAACTGTAAACATCTTCATAAAGAGATTAACAAAAAGTCTCACCTTGGGTCCAGGAGGTCCTGGTTCTCCAGGTAGGGCTGGCTCCCCTCTGTCTCCCTGAGCAACATCAGCAGAATAAATGTCAGTACTGTCATCAGATTACAAAAGATAAAAATAAAAAATATTTGAGAGAGGGAAACGGCCAGGAAATTCACCACCCATCAGACACTTAATGATATATTGTAGAGCCAAGTTGTGTAAAGTCTTAGAGTCTTAAAGTTAATTAGAAAGATTTTGAATTCAAAGCTAAAATTATCAGGAAGCCATTGTAATGAAGCCAGCACCAGTGTAATATTGAACACTGTGAAGTCTTAGTGGTCTAGCAATAGTTTTAAACAAGAATACTTTGCATTACAATAGTTAGTTTGTGAAGAGACAAAGCAATTTGTGTATGTTTCACCTCGGCCTCTGTGTAAAAGGGGAGCTTGGGAGTGTTGTGGATGGAGGTGAGTGAAGTTTTGATGATGTATTGTTTCCGTGACTACAGGATAAGCGGTATAGATAATGGATGGATGGGTAGATGTTTCTGTCTGGCGCTGCCATGGGACTTAAATTTTAATGTTTTTCTCAAGAAACAGAATTTGTGACCGTAATCGTGAATATGTTGTACACTATGCACAACAACTTTTAGTTCAAATCATTTCATAAATCTTACATCCAAGTAGAAATTTGGACTTTACAAAGGTAGTGATACCTTCTTCCCTGGTAATCCAGGAGGGCCGGGTTTCCCATTTTTACCCTGGGGACAGAAACAGTACTGATTCAAACATGGGCAAACAACACGTATCCTCAAGACAACAGTAGGAAGTTGTGAAAAACATACAGAGGAAGTAACTGATCAGCACTTACAGGCTTACCATCGGGTCCTGGCAGCCCTTCCCTCCCTTTCTCCTCTCGGAAACCCTGCAGAATTATAATATTTTGTTAAAACACAAATATATTGTGGCAAGTGTTGGGTCACTTATGACAGAAACTCAGTGAGATCATTTTACCTTCTGTTAAGTGGTACAGACATTCATGTTCCTCTAATACTGTAACTCTGTTTATGTAATCAAATTTGTCCACTACTTTGGTTTACAACCAAATACCTGCAAGCTAATGACATTCCCATGAACTTTAGCTGTACTTTGTGTTTGTGCCAAATAACAAATGTCAGAATGGTAAAATGGTGAACGTGGTAAAGAGTGTACCTTTTGATTACTAGCATGTTAGGATTAGTCCTGAGGGTGTTTCTATAAATTTCCAGTCTCTTCACCTTCATTTTGCATCCCTGAACAGAAATACCTTAAAATACATATTGCATGAGACCAAACACAAAACTTCCTGTGATGTCAACTTCTTCTTTTTTTTTCTGCCATAAAACCTAACTGCAACTCCTTTACTAAATAAGAAACATTTTTACTGTTTAGTGCCCAAAAATTGAGCACCTTAGTAGTAATGGTTACGGATAGGGTAAGGGGGTGCGGGAATGCACTGTGTCAGTGGGTGTCTTCACAACTATAGAAAGACATGGCAATGTCTGTGTGTGCTACCATGCGTCCTGATGAGCCATGCTGCCCTGATGGTCCAACTACACAATTGCAGTTTCCTTCCTCCACTGTGGCCGCTCGATTCAGAGGACACTAGAGAAACATAAATCAGCTGATGTCTGTAATACAAAACACACTCAGTGTTTTCTTCATTAGGTAGACAGATGCCAACCAGAATAAGGTTTAGGCATTTAAAAACTTAAAAACTTAGCTTCTTCTGAAAGCTCAAACTTCAGTGTGTATAAAAGATTTCTTAGCAGGAGTTACAAATGTCACCAGTGATTTCCATCATGTAATATCTGATTAAGTGTCATATTACAGTACCTTTGCATCACCTCAGTTGCAAAATAGTTGTAAGTAGATTTTGATTAAAAATGTGCAAGAAACTGAACTCACCCTTTCATCATCCTGTACACCATAGGAGAGACAGGAGAAGTGAGAAAAAAAAAAACAGCAACACGTTATTATCCTCATATTATTTTCAACCGCATAACTGGCAGCAATACACAGAATGTGACTGTTGTGGATATTACAGTGGATAGGTCTTACCACAGAATAGATCTCACAAGCAGTTTCTCTCTCGCTCTGATGAGGATCACAGTACAGACGCAGCTTCTGAATATCAATCTGTATCAAAAAATACAGGTTTAAAAGGCCATGCTTTTTAACTTGCTTCATTAAAAATAATACATACATCCATCTGTATACAAATTACTGTTAGAAAGGCAAAAGGCCAATGTGTGTGTGTTTAAGTCAAACTTTCAGCATCCTAGATAGCTTAGTGGTAACATCTATCCAAACAGTGACCCCAAATTCACACCAGATGCATAACAACATCCCATAGTGTAAGTGGTATTCATGCATGCATCCATTCAATACACATCAACTCTGACTTCAGTTAAATCTTAATGTGTCTTGTGCTTCTAGTACAGTTGACTTTTTCTATATTTAACCAACCTTTCCCTAACCTTAAACCAAGTGCTGTGAATGTCTAAACATAACCATAAAACCACATCATGCTGTAGTTTTTTACAAGTGGATATTTTATAGCAGGAACAAATATTGGCAGTAAAACAAACACAAAAGATTGTCAGCAAACATTTTGAAAATAAAATAAACATTTTGAGATTGATGCATTCATACAATATGTAAACACAGTTGTGCTACAACTTTATTTAAATGTATTTGCTGTTGCAAGTAAACAGTAAGCTGTACAACATAATATCTGACCAGCATTGTCCTTTCACAACGACTTAACATATTCAATTTGTTTACCAGTAAAAAGTGTGGAAATGAATAAGATGTCACTGGAAATCATCACTTCAGTCTGATCTCAAAGTATTATGTGGTGTTTGGCTTCATCTACATAGCCCTGCTACTGAAACATTCATTCACTGAATGTACTGAACCAAATGCCAACAGCATATACCAAATGGTTTGCTTCAGTGTGTGGCTGCTATTATTACCCATTCAAACCTAACCTCTCAAATCTTCTGCTATTCTTCCAAGTGGGAAAGCACCTGCACTTTGTGGCTAAATTAATTCAGGGAACCTAGGTTTCTGAGTTGCAGTCTTACTTAAAGTTAGGACTTGTACTCACAGGCACAGTTATGTCTGTTCCTGTCATCTTAGCCACCTGTGTCTCCCCATTGATGTAAATGAGCTCCACTGGTTCCAGTGTGGCTGCGTGGATCAGCTGATCATCAAGGAAACTGGCGACCTGATGTGGTCTCACCAGAAGTTTGAGCTGATGCCATTTTCCATCATACAGAGTCTGAAAGAAGGCACAAGTAAGAATTCCATCAGTACTTTTGTTTTTTTAAGTTTATCTCTAAATATAAGTTGTAGAAAGTTTCTTCATTTATGAGACTATTCATGATAAAAGCTGGATATGAAAACATTTATTAACTTGTCAGATCTTCTTTCAGTCGGTGTCTGTTTCTGTTGGCTGTCTTATGTGAATGTGTTTCATCTAATTTTGTCAATAAAGCCAAAATGTGTTCCCTAAATGAGAACTCTTTCCTTTTTCCATCACAAAACTTCTTAAAGCCTCAAACCATACAAAAGGAGAGCGAGAGAAAGAGAGAAGCACAACAGCTGTTGTTTCACTGGGACTGAGCCACAGCCTTCGTTTCCAAATGACAAATCACAGGCTGCTACCTTGTGCCACATCAAGCTACATCAAATCAAACTGCAAACACAAACTGAACATAATTACAATTGTCTCCTCACAACAGTATAGGTGTGTTTTAGGACTGAAGGACGGTGGGCTCCTTTTGGAAAAAACAACCTGGTGTTTCCAACAGTATGTATTATTACCTTGAAACAGTGGCATGCAATCCAAGAAATACAAAACCACTGGAAAAATACACTGGTTTAGAACATTTTTGTTGAGCCTCCTTCTGGCATCCATCCCTTTTCATGGGCTTAACTGTGTAACAACCTGAACAGGGGTTGATGTTTAAATTACTGCTGGCTTGGCTCACTGCAGAGCATCCCATTCAGGTTCATTCACAGCAACCAAAATGAGGGAAAATCTGAGATCAGAAGAAATAGTCCAACAACACTACACAGTCTTTCAGTGGCACTGCAAGAAAATAGCAAATGGCAGCAAAACACAATACACTCTTTGTACTAATCGATTTAAATGGTTGTGATATGTTTTACTCATATTGATATATAGTGAATTAATATGAGGTGCCAACTATGGAGAGGAATACAGGGCACAAATTTAAGCAACTGCATTTACTATAATATTGTGAAATGAAACATTTTGATAGTATACACCAAAAATAAAGAAAAGTAAAAGGAACATTTAATACATACATTTAATGGCTGTGCCACCAAATGAGCTGCATTCTCCTTAGTCAAAGGTTCAGACCCCTGTTTTGATCAGGAGCACAGTATCTATTTTAATGTGTGTATGAAATACAGAAATAGGTGGTGTGGAATATGATAAAGAATAATAAAAACAAAATCATTTAGCAGGTGTAATTTGACAAATTAGACATATTGCTGGCATCTTGTTACTGTCCTTTCTATAATTTGTGCAGTCAGTTTTCTAACTCCATACAATCTTACAGATAAATGTATATACATACAATACAAACAACTGGCTCATGTAGCAACAAGCAAAAAAAAAAATCCTTAAAGTTTCTATTCTTCATATAAAAAGGTTGTTCAAATGCATGGGGCTGAAATAAACCTTTGTATTACTGGAATGCAGCTCATTTGGTGGTTCATCAATAAACGTATGAAGTAAATATGAATTAATGTTCCTTAATTGATCATCTATTAAGTCTGAATTAATCACAGAAAACCACTTGATTCGATCATTTGTTAATGATGAGTAACAGGAAGCAGGTTGAAATTTTAAAATAATGGGCTGGGTTTGATTTAGATTTTTTTTTTCCTGCATGGTTATTTCATGTATTTTGTTTGTATTTATTTATGTTAGTATTTTTTAAAGTATGCCTTAGATAATATTTAATATGGAATGCTTTAGGTTCTCTGCATCCAGCTGTGAAGTTGGTGTAAACTGAACCTAAACTGATGTAATGCTCAGTAGCTGTTTGCAAAGGCAAATGTGCATCATGTTTCTACTGTACAGCTGCTGTATATCGACATAGTGACAGAGAATCATCAGGCACTTGAAGAAAAGCATTTTTCAGTCCTTGGAAATCAAAGCCCAGCCAAAAGACAAGTAGCCATACTGATGGCAATGAAGCTCAATCTTAACACAAACCTGAAAACCAGTTTTAAAGATGACTCTTTGCTCCTTTTCTGTTATGCTGGTTGTAGTGAAAGTGACAGTTTTGTCCTTTCCTCTTAATGTCACTGCAGCCTGGATCTCTTTATCCTTTGACAGCACCCTCCAAAGGTCAAAGGTCAGCTTGCTAGAAGACCCCTTTAGGCGCAGGGTGGCTACAAACACATATGATGGAGGGAGGCCTTCTGGGAAAATTTCCCTAGTAAAGAAATTAAGTAAAATAACAAAGCATGAGCAACATTTGATCTAATGATATGCACAAAAAGACAACGTAAAACATTAGAGATGATCAAGAACTTTATTACACTCTAAATAACAATGCTACCTAGTTTTCTCAGTAATGTCTGTGGAGGCGGTAAGAGCGTAGGCCGTCTCGGAAACCAGAGAGCCAGGGATACTCTTGGCCTTTGTCTGAATGTTCATGCCCACCAGCAGCTCAAAGCCTTTCTCATCACGAGATGCCACCAGGATTCGTGTTGGACATACAGACTCTGGAAAGAAAATAACAATTGCACAAAACATCATTTTAACTGGAGGGAAACACTTGAGGGAGCAGACTTCAACATAAGACCAGCGCCTTGGCTAATGAATCACATGTGCTAAAAGAGGAGCCATCCAATCACAACCATACCTGCAGCCACAGTCATAACCACAAAATGGTGACAACCACAGCCAGTGGCTCTCCCTTCAGGAGAACTGACAAAACCCCCAAATAATACAACAGGGTAAACTCAATATTCTGACCTTCACATAGCCTCTGCTCCATGGAGTCTCGGATACGATCAATGGTGGTGTAATCTTCAGCATACAGGACATAGGTGAATGATGGTTTATTGGCAATGGATATGAGCTCTGAGGTGGTGATCTCATTGCCAACTCCAACTGCAAATATTGTAATGCCCTGAGCTCGTGCCTCCATACAGGCATCTTCCTAAAGAAACATAGGCTGTCTGTGATGAAAATGATCCTCCAACCCGATAAGGGCAACCAGACTGGCAGAAGCTTTATGCAGCAAGAACAGCATCACAAAACACTATACACAGTATTTCAGTGAACAGATTTCATAAACATTGGGATAAATATATGCATAATGCTCAACTATTGCGATGTGACATTTACCACATCATCCTGAGATTTGCCATCAGTGACCACCACAGCAAGGCGGTTCTTGACTTGACTGGCTCGCTGGGAGGAGTAGAAGACATGGTTCACAGCAAATCTGATGGCCCTTCCAGTCTGCAAAAGAGTCAGAAAGCAGTTGGAGTGAATGTAAAACACTATGATCCTGTGAAGGACTGTGTCTGCCAGTCTGTTCATCAGCTCTCAGCCACTGACCGCTGGATTACAGAATGCAAATTAAATTATAGAAACACAGCAAAAAAAGCTTTTTAAAAATGTCCTTAAATTAAAAAGAAAAACTGTTTACCAAATGTAAAATTCAGAGGGAATACATGTGTATATTTGTATTTGTGATGTTTCTGAGGCCTTGCTGCTACACATGCTGTCTGCCTCTCCATAACCAGCCTCAGCCTGCTCCACTTTACTTACTTTCTTGTTTTGGATGGAGAACTGGAAGTAACTTTGGACAGGACATTGTATAGTGCATTTTAAGGGCAAAGTCTGTTTTATTTTTCCACCACACTTCTGTACTTTCTGTATGCAGGTACCTCAATCAACCAATAGGAGTCACTAGTGCAGTAACCAGGTCAGGAACCCTCACTGACTTCCTACCGATGAACACTGCCAAACTGTGCATTCATGAATGCATTCTCTGTTTATTTTTGTACTAAATCATTTATATTTCACAGAGAATAGAGGTTTCGGAAGCACAGTTTTTCTAGTGCAAAAGTACAACAATGATAATTTAGTGGTTTGGAGCAAACTAATCATTTAATGTAATAAAACAGGCTATTTTTTAAAATGAAAATTACAAATTAAACATGTGACAATCGGAGGAGGCATTAAAAATAGTCATATAGTCTATGTGCATACAAATAATAATCTGGAATAAACTGGTATTACAGAGTATGTTTTCATAATGTCTGCATGCATTTGGACTGTTATATTTGTGAAAAGATGCCATGCTGTCCTGCCTGTGTGTTTCCTCCCAGGTAGGCGATGCTTTGTATAGCCCGAATGAGCTCTGTTCCACCCTGGTGTTTTCCCAGAGGAATCTCCAGACGAGGTGTGTCACTGTACTGGATCACAGCCACCTACAGCAGAAATGTTATATTCAAACTGGCAACTGATACTGTAACAGCAGTATCTGATTTAACAAGAGAAAAGATTTAGATGATAATATAGCGAATGTCCATGAAGTGTGTACTGTGGAGTTTTATGAAAACCTGCAGAACCTGTATCTTGGCACAGGAAAACACTGAGTGAAAAACACAGCTAAATACAAACTATAATCTCACTTCAAAGGTAAACTGAAATTTGAAAATGCAATCATTAAGAAAATAACTACACAGGTTGAGTATGTGCTGTGAAAGTCACACTCAGTCAATACTGTAAAACATGGTTTATAGTACCTGTGTGTAGTGGGAGCTGATGTCAAATTGGCTGGTGATGTTGATGAGCCACTGCTTAGTCTTGTCAAAGTCAACAACCCCAACACTCCATGAGCCATCAACAATATACACCAGATCATTAACAGCTGTACTGCAGCCTATATGTACAAGGATGCACACACACAAGCACATGCACTCAGAGAATGATCAAAGATAACTATCTTAAAAATTGAAACTGATACAGATCTTAATTTCCCATTACATATGAGAGTGAGGTACTTAATGTCACTACTGTATAATCACATTTTTGACAATATTTCATCCTTAATCAACCAAAGAGTTGTCCTGATATGCAATATGTGGGCACCTGCTTGTTTTCACAAGTTTCTGTTTATTTGGATTTTTAGGTGTGTCATGCCTACCTGCCCGGACATCACCATCCTTTGCAGCCACCAGTGAAGTCAGTAGCAATACCACGCTCCATACTGACCAAATAAACATGGTTATGCAGAGAGCTGCAGAGCTGAAAATAACAATTCAAAAGTGACTAGTGCAGATGTGTCTCACATGCTTGGTGTGATATTGTTGCAGAGTCGATTTGCATTTTCAGAATCGGTTTGATCTTCATGAAGTAGCAATGTATAGATATTCTGGCAAAAAAGTACAATCAGAGGTATTCTAGGACTGCATTCTTCTGGACAGAGATCTCAGATGTTGTTCCTGGGATCTGTTGGAGCCACTCTACCAGTTTGGGGGTCACAGCCCCCAATGTTCCTATTACCACAGGGACCACTTGTGCCTTCACCTTCCACATCTTTTCTAGCTCTTCTTTCAGCCCTTGGTATTTCTCGAGCTTCTCATGTTCCATCTTCCTGATGTTGCTATCACTTGGGATTGCTACATCTATCACTACGGCCTTCTTCCTCTGTTTGTCCACCACTGCTATGTCTGGTTGGTTGGCCATTACCAGTTTGTCAGTTTGTATCTGGAGGTCCTACAGGATCTTAGCTTGGTCATTCTCAACCACCTTTGTATATGTGTGTTTAACTTCAATTTTACAGGTAAAATTGTAAAAAGACATTTTTTGCTTCATATTAGTTAGAAGCGAGAGGTGGAAAGTAACTAAGGACATTTACTCAAGTACTATACTTAAATACAATTTTGAGGCATCTGTACTTTACTTGAGTGTTTTCATTTTATACTACTTCATACTTTGACCTCATTACATTGTACTGAAACATACTGAACTTTTTACTCACTACATTTATTTGATAACTTTAGTTACTAGTTACTTTTCAGACTGAGGTTAATTAAACAAAATACAGTAGAATCATCAGTATGTACAGTAGTGTAACAGTTCACCGTTTACTGTTCACTTTTCTTTTCACTGTTCACTTTCAATCCATATCATGTCCAAACAGTTAGATGGTACAGTTAAAGCTGATGTCAGTCGTTTTGAGAGTTTGTGTTACAAATATATAAAGTTCATACTACCTACAGTCATAACACATATGTTAGGTTTTCCTACAAATTAGAGAGACTTTTTCAAACAGTACATTAAAGCATACAATGAATGACTACTGTAGTGGCTTCAGAATACAATTTGACTGCCTTGTGAATTCTTCACATCTTTCTTTTCCTCTCCAATGGCTCCAGTTATCCATTTGTCCTCTTCCCTGTAAACAACATTTGTTAACTTTTCATGTTGTGCCATGCAACATTCATATGGTCTTGTAATGTGTTTTCTGTGGCGATGTCTCTGTGTTCACTTTGCAGCACAAACATGGTTCCGTCGACCACAAGGCTGAGCTGGCAAAAATAACAACGTGAGCGCTATACTGGGATGGGAAAACAGAAATATAAACATGGCAAAGAGCAGTGCCGCATGCTGGCAGATGCTTTACGGGCAGGGGAGGATTAGTTAGCTGAAGAGAGTACAGCTGCCACAACCTTTCTTTAACAAAGTCTCCTCCCAGCTCCTATAACCCTTGTTCAGTTTGAATTGCTATTATATAAAAAAAGCTAAGTGCAAAGATTACAATAAAAATGTTTACAAAACAAAACAAACTAACAAAACAGTATTTGTTCACTTCACTTTCTCACTTATAGAAAATATATTAACCAATATTTAATAGCTGATATCACAAGTGACTGATGTTTTTTGCATCACTGTCTACATTAATCCACAAAATAAATTAAGTTCCTGAGTGAAGACATCACAGTGTCAGTCAGCATGCACATGTGCACCCCATGTGCACTAAATGTGGGCAAGGTAACAAGCGGGCTGTGGTTTAGGAATGGGTAAACTATAAGGGCCGCCCAGTGGCTAAATGCGGACACACATATGAGTTCAATAACATGGGCCGATGTGAGCTCACTGCATGGATCTTTACTGGGTTTCATGTGGGCAAAGTGACATTTTTCAAAAGGATCCTTTCTGATATCCATTGCTTTCCAGTGGGAAACAGCTATTGTGAAAGCGAACTATAAACATTATCGTTGGTTTATTCAGGTTGATAAATTAGGCCAGTTTCACCTAACCACATATACTTTAGGTATGGACTCTCTGCACAAGCTAGTAGCTTAAAGCTATATAACTTTCCCTTTAAATTGAACCCAAATCAACTAAAACACTTTTATTATAAGGTATAGTTCATATTTGCCAAAATATTCTGACATTCTTCTACACATTTGATTTAATTTCCACTTTGGCTAAATAAATGATTAATGTGTATTTCCTTAGATGTTGTCTCGAGCTCTTGTCCGTTCACTTTTGTTTTGCCTTTCTCTCCCTCTCTGTCTTTTCTTTGTTATAGGCCCTGGGTTCACCCACACTGGTGTCTGCCTGATTAGACGTCTTCTGGGGGCTGTGTGAATTTGCTTCACTGATATCACTCTGACCTTTGTTTGGTTGTGGATCATTTTCTTAGACCATTAACCAGCAGTCTCATCAAAATTTTCCTAACACAGTTTATTTATGTGGGGTGTCCAAAATCCTAATGGGACAGGACTTACTGTAACAAGGCTAGGGTTGTAAACAGCCATGCAAGAAAGCTGCCTGGATGAGACCTGAGCAAGGAGACAACAGTGCATCCTTCCTGATGTCGTTTTTGGACTGACGCACACTTTTATAGATTGGACACTTCAGATGAAAGATCAGAGGAAAGGATGCCTCTCAAAAATGTTTCCTCAGTTCCTCTTTCCTTGCATTTTTTTCCTCACATCCTGCACGCTAGGAAAAGACACAAGTGAGGGAAAAGTGGATGCTATTAATGGCACTGGGATTTACCCACTGTCAGTCTTATCCTTTCAAAAATTTTTAGATAATTAATATGGGTGATTTTTAAAGGCAATATGTAATTGTCCCCGTGACCCCGTTGGGGACTAACCGGTTTAGAAAATGGATGGATGGATATGTAATTGTTTAGTTTAGAGGGCTTGTTGGAATCAGAGAGAAGAAGCACAGCTCTATAATGCTGTCTCTTTTCATGGAGGAGACTAGAATGTCACTGATGGTAGAGCCTTTTTTTTCCGAGCCAGCTATCTGTGTCCAACGTTCAACATTAAAGCTGATCCAAATTCTGTAGCTTTCCATAAAACACTGTCATCTGTTCTTACAAAGTCAATTAAGTCAGCGCAGCACCGATGCAAGAGAGCAAGCGAGAGAAAGGCTTTGTAATAAGCACAGTTTTTATGTGGTCAAAATTAGTGCAAACAGGTGTTTGTTTTAGAACAGACTCATTAGAAGAAACAGTTCCAGGAAAACATATAGAAAATGTTCAAAACTAAAAGGAGCAGAAGTCAAAGGTCGTGGCTGTGAAGCCACAGTGAACATTGGGACAGCATTCCACTGCATAATGTTTCATGTGTTTCCACTATTTCTAAATATGGGATCCTCCAACAACTACTCAGCCACGTCTTTTTTCCTTCCTCAGAACCATCTACTGTATATATGCTTTCCTCAATGCCTCACTCTTTCATTTTAAAGCACATTAGTCATTACACACAGAATGTGGATAGGTGGGCACTAAACCTGAATTCCTCCAAACCACATTCTACATTGAGCACACCAGATGTGCAGTACACAGGACCAACCACCACCACTGGCTTCAGCATCACAGAACATTCCTTGTGCACGGAAGTTGTTGGGATCATTCAGCGACTTTATTTGATTTACAAAACAAAGATGACTACAGAGAACAGTTGCAGTACTGGCAGATAGCAGATAATATTTTATTTAAATTATGACATGTGGGTCTGACAGGATATTAATGAAATACCTTCTTTAACAAAACAGTGATTTTTCACACTGAAGTCTGTTTATAAATATTTACATACTTGACTGGTTTCAAAAGCATGATGCACATTTTTAGAACGTGGTTTTACAAGTTTTCAGTCATTGCTTCTCGTTCATTATGGAAATCAGTCTCCACTGATTTGAAATGTGTAACTAATCCATTACATGATTTTTGTTGTCATATTGTTTTTTTTGTTTGTTTGTTTGTTTGTTCTTTTGTTAGTTTGTTTTTTCTAAAATATTTTCAGCAAATTCTGGAAACAAACAGCTCAAGTGAAAAAAAAAATCAGAAAAATGAATCAGTAACATCAGTAACACAGTATCAATCTAAAGTTTGCTCAAATTAGGTAATATTAGCCACCGTTAGCTACTGGTCATACCAAACCAAGAAAAACTATATGAACAGAGGAAACATGTTTTTTGGCTTATGAATGGCAGTTTTCCTTTGTAAAAATAAGACTGTGTTACTTCTTCTTTCAAAAACTACACACATAGTCTGGTTTTAAGTTGTCTGTCATAAATAACTCAACCCATAATCACAGAGATTGACAGATGCAGTTATACTGTATAATTTAGCCTGTCTTCTAATTATGCTGATGGCTGGTCACATGTGGCCAAACCAAACCCAACTTAGCAGAGAGTTTGAGAAAGACAACTAAAACCAGTTATGAAACAAGAGACACCGATATGATTAAAGATCACATATTCTCTAATAGAAATGAATTGTTTTCAACACTGTGTCCATTTAACTAACACGACTCTGACATTGATTAATATAATGAACACATTACAATATGATCTCAGTCAGCCTGAGCAGACACATCAAACACTGAGCACTGTGATTAGGCAGGCTGACCCTCGTAAAGCAGTAGAGACAGAGTCTTACCTTTCTCTTTCAGCTTGAAGAAGCCAGGGATGAATGCCACTTTGCTGGGAGAGAGAATGAAGAGAGTTAAATTCTGACTGTCTACTGTACAGTCCTCCCTCTGGTTGGCACAGGGAGGGAAGGGAGTGTCAGGGCAGCCTTTATAAATTGTGGCTAGCTTCACTACACTACAGAGAACTAGTGTGGATTTACATACACATACACAGATGTGTGGAGTGACCATAGTGTGAAAATACAAGTGTTTGTGTGTTTCAGTGTGTATTTCAGTTTTAGTTATATTAAATCACCAACTATTCATCCAGTATTATGAATTAAAAGCTTCAGAAGCTTTTCAGCAATAAATGGATAACATACACTAGGCTACAGTACCAGGTTGTCATCTTAGATTTGAATCTCATCCAGGTAGTTCAACCGCATGCTGTTGTATTTAAATGAAGGGCTCATGTGTGAAAGGATGAAGCCAGGACTCCTGAAATGGGGTAGTGCTGGGGACAGTGTGTTTTTTCAACAGCTGGGTAAGAATTTATTAAATTTCCTACATTTCATTTATTTAGTACAGTAGCGTCTAAATGACGGAACCTTTTGCATGTGATTTGAGCCATGTTTTCTGGTTGTAGTGTTCCCAGTAATCCAGCTAGATTCAAAGACTATTGTTTGGTTATTGTTCACACTCAACTTCCACAACACAAGAAATATAGAATAATGGCAGCCTTATCTTTTACAAGTTCCTGTCAACAACCCCAGATACACACTGAACCAGGTGTAAAGATTTTTTAAAAATCTAAGTTTATGTCAGATCCTCAGCAATCAGACCAACAAACTCAGCTACACTTGCACAAAGTGCCGGGGCCCTAGACACTATTTAAAAAAGGCTTGAGACAATCTGTAAGCTATGGTCACTCAGTATCTATCATCTAGTTGCCTATTAGTGACTGAAAATGTTACTTCTCCAAAGGGGCTGTTCACCAGTTTATGGCCAGTGAGTACAGTTATACTGGGAGGGCTGTACTGTGACTGACTATAAAGCATTCTGCATCTGGGTGACAGCACAAAACATAGGCATTTTGTCAGTATACCAAAGTCTTTAAAGAAATTTAACAAATTTCTTTTAAAGCTGGCACACTGTGATAGCACTACTGTGTTTAGCACTGAGCTCATACAGTACAAGGGCAAAGAACTCTGAACTGCTGTGGCCCTCTGTTGGTGCAGCAGTTACAACAGGGAGTTAAAGGAGTTACACCTTTACACAGAATCATTAAAATATGAAAAGTACCTCCATGATGTCACAGCATATTGTATTTTGTTCTGTTCTGAAATTGACCGTACTGTATTTATTTCAGTTAGAATCAGCTGGAAAACAAAAAGTCCAGCAGCGTTTTGAGCAACTTCAATGAGAAAACCAATGCATTTTGGCATGAAGCCTTCCTCAGGGTCTGTTAAAGGTACACAACAAAGAGTCCTATAAATAATACCAATAATTTTTATTAGAAAAAAAAAAACTAAAACTTAAAAACAACCCATCATAATCGAGCTCATACATGCTGGCCAATAAAAAAAATATGCACTTAAGTAAGTTAGGTACAACATTGTCATGTGGCCATAGGCCAGTCACATTCAGGGGTCAAATTGATAGAGGAGCACCAGATGTGTCTAGTAACTGACACAGGTGACACCACATCTGTTCACTGTGTAAGAAAATGTACACTCAGGGTAGAGTCACAGCTCTTTGAGCAGGCACTCAGCAATCCAAGTAACCCACAAAACACCATGGGCCTCCCCAATAGTCAGGCACAGTTCAGCAGTATTCTCTTAGGGCCACTGATTGTCTTCCTGATACAATATCTAAATTCCTGACCTGATGTTTCTAGGCATGCAATAGGAAATCAAGTGTTTTTACTACTCAGATATAGTCAAAGCACTTTTACTTTTTTACTACTCCTAACAACTCTGACTAATGCCAAGAATCAGAGACAGCAAATCATATTTTTATTTTAGTATATATAGTGTATGTATATACATATACACTACACACACACAAAAAAACAAAAACATAATCTCCTTAACAAAAACATAACTTCTAGAGTGAAAAACCTTCTTTCTAAGTGCCATCAGACTCCTAAACAGCTGACAGGACTATACAATCAGGACTTACTTCATGTAATTCCACCTGTACTACTTACATTCCAAATTTGCACATGCATAATTGCACACTCACTGCTGCCTATTGCACATACTGCTCCGATATAGCATACATTCTTTCTTTATTATATTCTTTATATTTTTTTTATTATATTTGTTTCCACTTGCTGTTTTTAAGTGCCTTTAGATTTTGTGTACTATTTATCTACCTTATATTTCACTTTGTATTGTTTGGCATTCATTGTGGACAGCAAAGTAAGAATTTCATTCTACAGGGAAACATGTTTCCTTATTGTGTACATAACAATAAATCTTTGAATCTTGGTGGAGATAACAAAAGTCTAGCAGAGTGCTGGTCAGATACAAACAAAAACTAGAGAATAATGAAACTAGGAACTGGACTGCAGTAAGTGTACACCAAACAAACAAGAAGCCAACAACCAAATAACCTTTAGATTAATACAGATCTCCACATTAAGGCAGGAAATATATAAACAAATGATCAAGAAGTCAGCAAGTCAGAGGCTATTCAGTCACAACATAACACATATACATATCAAATAACCTTTGTTTACATTCAATACTACAATAATCTACAATAACCTTATAAATATGAGCATCTGTTTTTCTTGCCAGTGTTGAATATTTTATTTTGAAAGGCACTGTGCATGTGCATCAGGAGCTCAATCTTCTGCAAAGTCAAAGATCAAAGTGTTTATTTGTCATATGCACAGTTAGGAAACGTGTTTCCCTGTACAATGAAATTCTTACTTTGCCGTCCACATGAATGTCACAAAATACAAATGAAATATAAAGTAGATAAATAAGTAACACATAATCTAAGGCACTTTAAGCAGCAACAGATGCAGCAATATAATAAAAATTATATAAGAATATAACACAGAATGTATACTGCATGGGAGCAGCATGTGCAGCAGTCAACAGTCATTGTGCAATTATGCATGTGCAAACTGAGAATGTAAACAGTACAGGTCAACAGTACATGACATATTTCCTGGTAATAAACTCCTCAGCTGTTTAGGAGTCTGATGGCAGAGGGAAAGAAAGAGTTTTTCAGTCTAGAAGTCCTGCATTTCACACTTCTGAACCTCTGGCCAGAGGGTAGGGAGGCAAACAGTCCGTGCTGGGGGTGGGTGGGATCTTTGAGGATGGAGGCAGCTTTCCTACGCACCCTGTGGTGGTAAATGCTCTGCAGAGAGGGCAGTGGAGTCCTGGTGATCTTCTCCGCAGTCTTTACCACTCTCTGCAGGTGCTTGTGGTCC
>NW_018128099.1:666847-674448 GCF_001952655.1 Monopterus albus
TAAACACAGATGTTAAGATGGAAGTGTTGCATTGAATTGCATACAATGGTACAGGTATGTCTAATAAAGTGGCCGGTGAGTGTAGTTACATGTATGTGCTTCCTGTGGATGTGGATCCCATTCTCAGGAAGCTGAGCAGGCATATATGCCCATCATGGGACTGTATGCATCCTTTTGTCATCTCCTCATTTCCTCACCTCCTTGTTACCTCAACTCATCACATCCTCTTTTTCCATCACATCTGTCCTGACCTTCCTACCTGTAGCACTTCCCCCAGTTTTCATTGGCAATCAGTCATGATGATGGGGGCCCGGCTAATTACTGAAACAAGTAAACAAGGGGAAAGGTGAGCAGAGTGCAGCTCAATTAATAAGGGTACTGTGGACTGATTGTTGTTGAGCTAGCAAGAGCTTACACTCATACACACACACGAGCACACACAGAGGTAAATCTGAACAAGGCAATGATGAAGTGGGATCAGTGCTAAATGGTAGTTGCATATTTAACAAACAGAAATCTCTCAAAGTAGGTCTGCACTCCATCTGACCTCAATTTCTCATTTCCTCTGCCAGTGCATGCACACACACACACACACACACACACAGACACATCGGAGGTTTACATACACTGAAGCTGAAGTCATTAAAACAGAATGTTTTTAACCATTCCACAATTGTCATGTTAATAAATTCTTGTTTTGGCAAGTCGGTTGGGTATTTTATCTATCCATCCATCCATGCATCTCTATATTTTTGTCCTCCCCAAGTCCATACATGAGAGGGTCAGAATATTAGGAACACCTCTGAATATAATGAAGTCCAGTACAACACCACCTTTAACTATGACCTTAATAATAGACATATAATTGAATGTATACATTTATGACAATTTCACAAGAAACTTAAACACTATGAGCTTTATAAACACAGATGTTAAGATGGAAGTGTTGCATTGAGTTGCATACAATTGTACAGGTATGTCTAATAAAGTGGCCAGTGAGTGTAGTTATGTGTATGTGCCTCCTGTAAACCAAATTCTATTGAGGATAATAAAGTTAAATACGTAAGTAAATATTAGAGAGCTACTATCAACAACAATAGGAAGTACAGCGGCCCTAGATTATATTTTTAAAGAAGTACAAGTTTCACTGGTGACATTTAGATCATATGGGGAAGTTTGAGCCATTCTCCATTGCCAGCCTCACAGAAGAGGGCGCTAATGCAATAAAATTTGGATGCCAACGCACCTAAAACCCAAAGAAGCAAAGAAGAAGAAGAGGCGTAGAAGAAGAACGAAACGTTGTAGTTTGAGTATTCGGTCTGCGTCGGATTAGCTACTCATAAAAACATCGTAAAACTCTGACAGTTTGTGAGTCTTTTCAGCTTTACGGGACGGTGCAAGTCCTCAGTTATACTTATTGATCCGTAACTTACACTTTGAAGTTTCTGTCGTAGCGTTGATAATGCTAGAAAATAAACTAACGATGAAAACAGGCGAGGAAGGAGGCTACGAAACGGCCGAGGACGATTCACTAGAACCGTCGGAGCACCAACGTATTCCCAGCGCAGTATCTCCCTCGGTGTACGAGAGGCTGGGGGAGTCACACGGACATCATGCGCATCCATCTCGGATAGACAAGGAAACGGTTTTTGAGTGGTTCGGCCTGCATCTAAACCCTGCTAAGCGGATCGAGTTTATGTGCGGGCTGCTACATATGTGCCAACCCCTGGAGCTGCGCTTTCTGGGATCTTATTTAGAGGATCTAGCTAGGAAAGATTACCACGTTTTACGAGACTCCGAGTGTAGAGCTAATAGTCCGAGCGATATAGACATTTTAACTGACGTGACTGACCCAGTGGTTAGGTCCAAACTCATAGTCTATCTGTCTCTCCTCGGATCTGACAGAAGGGAATGTGCTGGAATACTCTTTCGGATACTGAGCCATGTAGACCCTGCCCTGTTATGCAAAGATTATGACTACTCCCTTCCTCCATTCAGGGAACACCGGCTTTATCCACCGTATCAGGACGGGAATATGGGCGGGCGGTCAGAGGAGACTTGCGGCTTCTCCACTAACGAAACAGCGGCAGGATCTCTGGAACAGTTGGCGTTGCTTTTTACCATGGCCTCTCTACACCCAGCTTTCCGTTTCCACCAACGGGAGACAATCCGACACCAGATTGACAAAATAGAGCTGGTCCTAGAGGAGGAGAGACGTCAAAGTCGTCTTAAAATAAACGCCCAGGTAACTTGATGACACAAGCCATTTTCACCATTAAACGCTAAGATAGCCCAACCCTTGTTTAGTAATAAGTCTCACAGCTAGCTAAAGTTGTTAAGCAAAATTCAGGCCTACATGTATATCTAATTACAAAATATATTTAATATTGCATTACTTGTATGGAAAGTGCGCTTGCAGGAAACGCACTTTTTGTTATTGTTGTCCAAGGTAGTCAGTTTCTCTACATTATTCTTCCTCTTATCCTGTGTGGCCCATCTTTATCCTGTCTTGTCAGTCAGACTTCACATCCCTCACTGACTAAAGGAGTGCACAAGTTAATAGCTTTTTATTCCAGCAGGTTTCAGGCTAATTCAAAAGGTTCATTCATTGTTTTTCCTTGGAAAGTGTTATCTTGGAATTAAACCCTGCAGGTTGCTGACACAGACAGTAGGGTGAAATCACAACAACACAGTCACTGTCAAGGCAAGGTGGAAGAAGTACCTGGGGTATTTACTTAAAAAGTGGCATTATCTTGCCACATTCTAAAACTACTTTGTTACAGGACCTGAATTCAAAATTTGACTAAAATTCAAAGTATACTTTAAGTATTGTATCTAAAAATGCTTGTTATGCAGAATAGCACATTTATCGTTATTGTGTATCATATTATTGGAGTATGGTTATTGATTCATTATTGTGTTCACCACTTTAAACCGGCAGCAGATAAAGTTGGAGCAATGTTACCATTTGAAATACTTGACATACTGCTGGGTAGCTCATGAGTTTCTCTCTGGGGATCAAATAAATCTTACTATTATGCTGTATTTTGCAGAGATACATCAAGTGCAGTTTTCTTGGCTGATTCCGATTTCTGATTTTTTTTTTTTTTTTAAGTCTAACCTGCCAATTGGCTGATTTTTCTGTCTGTCTAAGAACAGTGATTGACAGCATGCTCAGATATTTTTTGCTGCACATGCTACTAAGTGTAAAATACATTAAAGATATTTTAAATTTGAATTTTGACTAGCCAGAAGGTAATTACATATATCTGGAATTTACATTTCAGATAGGCAGAACTAAATTGTAAATACAAAAACAATTTCACCAAAAACTGAAACATCTTGAGCTGTTTTTGGTTTCCAGGAGCTGACGTGTCTGAAGATGGATTTTCTGCCTTCTCCAGAACTAAATTTGGGAGAGCGTACAGCCCCCCGTCCTCCTTGCCAGAGTCAATGCAACAGCCACTGGGTAACACCGAGAGAAGGTGAGTGAAAGCAGATATCCTGTACACAACCATTAAATCTGATGCAGGTACAAATGAACAGAGCAGCCTTTTGATTTGCTCATGTACTCGGCCCTATAATGTTTTTATGCCTCTTTATATTTGCTGTTGCAGTATAGTACATTTTCTATAACACATTTTTCAGTGGTAAATAGTTTTGATGTGCAGCAGAAAGTACTGATTCTTAGATGGTGCTGTACAAACACAGGTAGTTGTATGGGCCTAAATATTTGAATAGGCTTTCAGTAGATGCACATGCTGGTGTTTGTGAAGTCTTTATTGACTTAGTCCAAGTAACAGTGTTGCTCTTTTGCTGCTTAACAAAATAAAAGTATATTACTGGTTTCTGTTGCAGCAGTGCATATAGAGCGAATTATGCTCAGGGCCATTTGTCAAACCAGAACAGACAAAGAATACAAGTTTGAGGTAGGTACCATCACCACAAACACGCACACACAGCTCAGTTTCAAGATATCTGGTGTGCTTTGACATGGTTATTTATGTAAATCTCTAGTTTGGTGAGACTGTTGGCACTCATTCCTAATTATGTCTGTTTTTTCTTTTTCCTGCACTAAAACTAAATAAATAAATCATTGGATGAACATACAGTAATTTATAATTTGCCATCTTGGAATTTTGCAGCCAGATTCTGTGCAGCAGAGTGAGAGCATCAGACTGCCAGTCGAAGCTGTCATAAGACCTATACTGCAACCAGTTTATGACTTTGCTTTTGTCAGATTTCTCATTGTAGTCCATGTTGTGATGGTCCTCTTTTGTGTTTCAGGTGAGGTGGTCAGGCTCTTCCTCAAGCAGAGTGACCAAAACCCATCGAGAACTGAAGAACTTCCTTCTTAAGGTACACAGTTTTGTTGAGGATATGGAGTTTTGGGTGTTCCTGTTTTTCACAAAAGCAAGAAAATTCACAGTTCCACACCACTCGAAAAATGACTTATGCTACATTCACACAGTGTCAGAAGAATAGCAAGAAGAGAAAAACACCCCTTATTCCAACTTAGGAGTGTTCACCCATTATTCCAAGGTGGTTAGCCCTAATGCTAACTTCAGTCACCAGATAAACTGTCTAAATTGGCTTGTTTTGTTATGTATCTGGAACATTTCATAATCAAGTGAAACCAGATACCACCACTCTCTACCTCCTATAAAATTAGCTGAATCAATTGTATATTGGATTTTATTTTTGATGTAACTGCCAGCAGACTCTCAAGTTGGTGCAAACTGCAGTCCGATCTGCTCAGCAATTTAATTTATATTGAATGGTATTATAAAAAAAAATTGGCCCTCATCATGCCTGTACTATTATAGGGGAAACACTGGCCTATCTGGGTCTTTTCTGCCTTATTAAGACCAAAAAATAGGGACAGAGAGGCAATATTTAAGTGAAACAGTTTTAATCATCACATTGAACAATTTGAGGTACAGTGTGTAAGTGTAAAAGCACAAAACCCAATGCAAATTCTCAGGGTAAAGCTGTATGCTACAGTTTCATTTTAGGCCACTGAGGCTGAGTCCAAAGCTGTGCTGCTGCATTTGATAGCAGGTTTGGCAAGTTTACACACACATACTTTAGTTCTGACTTATTATTGTAGTTACTAACATACAGATGGTGACAGCTTTATTTGTGCATAGCTGTTTCTAAATGTGCCTGTTGTGCTCTTCCTTCTTTCTCTGTTCAGCTTCCCAAGGATCAGTGTACAGAGCCTTTTGAGAAGAGTGTCCTGAGGCTTCTCAACCAGGGAGACCAATATGAGAGCGGGGCGGTAGAGATGAACCTCAGGTACCTTACATACAACCCAGCCCGATACTATATGTGTGTCAGACAATGTGGATATTACAAGAATTTTCTAGCACAGTAATATCACATTACTGATCATTATTAATGTACTTTAGATTAAATGTTGCTCTAGTATTTGAGTATTCTCCAAATGACCATAACCTCATTGATTTCCTTTACTGAGCTTCAGTGACCAGTCGTCCTCTGTTGGAAATTTACTTTCATGTCCCTCAGCCAAACATGATGGACTTTGCTGAATGTATTTTTCGCACCTAGAGGAACCCAAATAAAAGCAGTTCATTCATAGGTAATCCACAGCTATTCAATAACCACTTGAAGGAATGAGCTGTTGGTTGTCACACAGCAAAATTCATTGTGACTGAAGATCTCCAGCCAGTGAGCATTATTTATGCTAGCGTATTACAGCAGTGCCAAGAAGACACTAGCTGGAAATCAGAAATGAGTTGAAATAAATCTGTCCCCTATCCTCACCCCTACAACCCATATTCCAGCACCAGCCACAATATCCAGCAGTTTTTAATCTGTATTTCACCACTGTGAAAATATCTGCATATGAATAGATAAGGGGGCAGAGCAGTGTGCAGTGTACAAAAATATACATTTCCTGTTTGTACTGTACGCATGGATACACAGACAAGTGTCATGGGATTGGATGTGATCATTTCCTCAGAAAAAGTAATTTACATTGAATTTAAAGCTCTCTGTACCATGTCTGTTCAGATGTGACTGACTTAAGAGGAGGAACAGTTTTTAACATAAATAGCAGATCATCCATCCATTATCTATATCGCTTATCCTGAATAGGGTCACGGGGGGCTGGAGCCAGTCCCAGCTGATATTGGGCGAGAAGCGGGGTACACCCTGGACAGATCGTCAGTCTATCACAGATAGCAGATAATAAAGTACTTTAAATTTCTCAGTAGTAGTGTGTTGGAGCCATTGCTGCAGCAGCTCCAATTGCTTAGTGTTTAAGTGGGTCAGATAAGTAAGAGAGACTAAAATAACTGACCTCCAGTTGTATTCAGAACACTGGCATGCCCTTGTCCTTTTCGTCCCATGTAAAAAACTTTTGCCTCATGTCTGTCCCACTGCACCTCTGCTCTCTCTCACCCAAGTCCCTTGGTGAGGCACCTCTCACAGTTAGAGAATACAGCTTCTGTAAGGTTATATGATTTCAAAATATGACCTAGTGTTACTTACTGCAACTTACTTTGCTGTTGTCCCAATAACAAATGTGTCAGGAATGTTAGATAAGGGAACTTGTATATGTCTGTGTGTGTGTGTGTGTGTGTGTGTGTGTGTGTGTGTGTCTGTTTGTCGGTCATGGGTGGATCACTAGGTAGCCATTGTAGAGAAGTGAGAGAGATTAGGCTATTTTCCGACACACACACACACACACACACACACACACACACACACACTTGTGTGTACGTCAGTTTCATTTAGTACAAAGCGAAACTAAAAAATGAAACCTATCCCCAAGAACTACAGCCTTTTCTCAGTAGGCCAGCCCATGACAAAGCTGTATTGCAGTCATCTCTGCTGTTTGCATTTGCAAGTTCAGATTTTGTTTTATTATTTTAACTACAGCTTTTGTTTTATTATTTTAACTACAGTATGTTAGTATAACTACTATATATTGATATTGCAAGAGAGCTCTAGATACTAATGCAAACATGTGCTGTTAATAGGCACTGAGTTGCATGTTTAGAAACAGTATGTCTTTGCGGTTTGATTACGACCACACCCAGTGCTATGAGATCTACATTATGTACTGGTCCATTGTTCATTGTGAAAATGTTTTAAGTATAAAGCTGTGGTTTGTTGTAGTAGTAATTTTTACCAGTATTCATTCCTCCCTATAGCTAAACATTTACAGTGGGTATGGAAAGTATCCAGACCCCCTTAAATTTTTCACTTTTTGTTATATTGCAGCCATATGCTAAAATCATTTAAGTTCATTTTTTTCCTCATTAATGTACACACAGCACCCCATATTGACAGAAAAACACAGAATTTGACATTTTTGCTGATTTATTAAAAAAGAAAAACTGAAATATCACATGGTCATAAGTATTCAGACCCTTTGCTCAGTATTTAGTAGAAGCACCCTTTTGAGCTAATACAGCCATGAGTCTTTTTAGGAATGATGCAACAAGTTTTTCACACCTGCATTTGGGGATCCTCTGCCATTCCTCCTTGCAGATCCTCTCCAGTTCTGTCAGGTTGGATGGTAAACCTTGGTGGACAGCCATTTTCAGGTCTCTCCAGAGATGCTCAATGGG